>NC_029794.2:3995079-4002237 GCF_000816755.2 Arachis ipaensis | reverse complement strand
TGTTTTTATATATTTTATATTTTAATATATATTTTATATTAAAAATGTGGTAATTGATTTTGGTGAATATCTATTATAGTTGTCTAAAATAATACACAAGAACGCAACTTTTTAAGCATATCCATATATATAAAGTGTGATTTTCGTTTATGAAATCTCGTCACTGTAGCAAAAGATTTTTTACGCCTAATTTCCTTTATTTTCTAACATACATTTCAACACTTGCAACTTTCATTTTTCAGCATTTCTGCATTGAGATTTGACAGCACCGAGAACGATAACTACTTTAAATATGGAAAATTTAAACTTCTCCACTCACTAACCTTTAATAAAATATATTTTAAAAATGGTGCAGCTATCAGATTTTATAATTGTGAAAACTCTTTTTTATTAAAAACTGCTGTTTTATTTTATTTATTTATTTTTTATCAAAGATAAGAGACTCGAACCTGCAACCTTTTAATTGAGTATGGAGAGACTATGTCATTTGAGCTATAACTCATTGGCAATTGTTGTTTTATTCATTGTCTTATAATCCTATCTAATATGTAATATAACTTATTTAAATTAGCATTTTATCGAATATTCCATCCGTCAAGCCACATCATTTTTAGATATCGATGTATATATTTATATAATGTAAAACTACAAAATCAACTATACTTTTTCATTTTCTTTTACCATAACCAAAAATTAAATAGTGATATATTTTTTATGTTAGTAAATAATGATTTTTTTCAGTTAAACTTTGATCCAAAGTAAATAATGATGATATATGATAAACTAATATCTAGTGTTTTAATTTTTTTGGGCTGGAAATTAACTTCTAGTCTTTTATCCAGTTTTTCAAGCGGGTCCAATGTTTGGGCCCTTCACTGATCCATTAAAGAACGAGCCTTTTTCTTTTGGGCTAACTCATTAAAGTAAAAACTGAAACAATACCAACCAGGCAACCAAATTATGATAGCTATTGGGATTTGGGACTCACAACATTCCTCTTATCATATTATGGTAATCCAACCATATTTTCTTAGAATTAAAAAGAATGTTATACACATCACTTTTAATTTTTAGATATTTTTGAAGTATTTGATTGTTAATTTTGTTAAAACAATAATTTGTGCACCTACTACTATTGCTAGTAATAACAACTTCAAAAATGCAACATATATGATATATATAACATTTTAGACCAAGAATCCACAAAACACCATCAACATAGGTTAAGATCAAGCTAACCTTGACCAGATTATTTTCAATTCTGTATTAGATCAACATAGGTCCCTGCATTCCTCAAAAGTTTACTTCAAATTTTTATTACAATTTTTCAAAGGTTAGCATTAACTTCCTTAGTATTTTAGTCATTGGTCCCGACATGACACATTGATGGGTCCCAAAATGCATTAGATCATGTGTAGCCAGACAAAGTAGCTTGTCAGGAAAGTGAAATTTCAACTTTGTACTTAACAATTGCCAAGAGATCAAAATTTAATGCTTGTTTGACTTTTGTAAACTTTGTGATGAAAACTCACTCCTTTTATAAAATAAAAATCCATAAACCTAGCCTCAAGTTGCAAAGTGAGAATAGCCTAAACCTCATTCATTTAAGAACATTAAATTACCAACCACTTTGGTGCTTGTATATTACCCTAGGAAGTTTAATGTGATGAAGGCTTTACATTGCTCATAAAGTGTGATGCTTGGGCCCTGTAATGTAACATGTCATTGAGTTGCCACAGTCACTTTCAAATATTAAATGATTTCAATATAATTATTGTATTGCAACTTAGATATTATTTCATTCCATGAACATGACCGTTAAGATGTCACATTCAGCAAGACTGATTCCATTATTGCAACTATATAATCTTTAAGTCTAGTTTATAGGATACTCAGCCTAGCAACTAGAGCTATTATACCAAAATATCTAGTTTATTTTGTTAAGAACATGAATAAAAATGCATAAGGTTTGCCATAAAAGTGTCTTACATAGTTGCATCTCCAATATGTCAGTGAGCATGCATAAAAAGATTTGTTACAGAAGCAGTTAATTGGTCATAAGCCAATTTAAGAACAAATCATCCAAAGTTTTCCTTCAAACAAATCCAGAGTTATCATAACAAATCACCAAACAACTGGAACTAGACACTTTCTTCAGCTACCTGAAGTCAGTGTCATAATACTACTTTCTAGTACACATCAGGATTCTCAGCTCAACACTGCAACACACCCTACAAAGAATATGAACAAATATCTAAGATCAGTGATTCAAGGAGATCATAACTACACACTATATATGCCAATAATGACTAAATGAAAATCACTTACTTTGGTGAAGTTACTCTCAACAGCTTTAGTCCTGAGAGAATGGCCGGGAGGAAAACTATCTTCGGCGTGTTGAGTAAATGTAGGGACTGAACTCAATTGCCGAGTGATCAAAGGTCGGTCAGCCTCCTTGTTTGCAATGTGAGGGTCCTCGGTTAAAGAGAATCCGAAGAGTCTGCAGCTACTTTTACACGAAGATGCCAACTCTTGACTTTCTCTCATTGTCAATGCTGATTCAACAGACTTTGAAGTGCCCAACTGATTATGGAAGTTAAACATGCCAAGGGAGTTCATATCTTCCTTAGCTCTTCCAGAGAAAATAGGCTCATCAGTTGGGAACGATGCAAATGTTCCACCTTTCACTTCAGTTGCATAGGGACGCCGGTAATGGACTGTACCCTCTATCTCCTGGTTACTCTTTTTATCATAATCAGAGTTTGAAAGAGGATTAACCACTTGCTGGAACATTAACACAGATGAAGGAGACGACACTTGCATTGATGCTACAGATGCATGCAGATGTGATGGATTGTCATGCACCTGGGTTGACCATCCATTTCTGGGGCTAACCAGATGATAACCATCAAAAAGTCCAAAGCGACCATTTGTGCGAGCCTCATCAAAAGACAAGGCCCTTCCATATGGTTGGCTTGGAAATATTTCTTGACCTTGCAAGACCTTTTGGAACCGGAATGATTCCCCAAAGCCTGTGCCATTGTTGTAGGAAAAATCAGAGCCGGCTTGAGGGATTCTGATATTACTTCCTACAACCGATGTCCCAGAACCAATAGAACCAGGATAACACCTCCCTAACTCGGATAACCTTGGACTCTGAGAATTAATACCATCATAAGGGGTATTAACACCCAAAATTTCTTGACCTTGCAAGACCTTCCGGAACCTCAATGATTCCCCAAAGTCTGATGTTCCAATCCCATCTGTAATGAGCAATAAGTCAACATCTTATCAATGTTGATGCATGATGTAAAACTGCTCAAATAAACAAAAGGAAAATGTAAACTTACTGGGAAGTGGAAATTCTAGTTTCCCTGAAGATCCAATTCGGCTCCTCTTCAAACCGGCTGCCATCAAGTTATTGGAAGTAGGAGCAGGCCCAGATGGCTCAATCTCCCATGGGGAAACCCTGTTATGCCTACCTGCTTCAACATCATCCCACCTTACCTGTAGGATAAGAACTTCTTGTTACCTTCTATTTTGATATTAAAAAAAAAAAAAAGTAATGACCACAACATAGACCTGACTAATAACTACAAATAGAAAACAAGGAATCTATTTTGATGTCAATGTGATAACAAAGCAAACAAATTTATATTTATATAGGTACTCCAGCTGAAATTTCCTAATTAAACATGCAAACAGTCTAATCAGATGGATGATAACCAACAACGAGTAATAAAGATGTCACTAGCAATAAGTAGACTACTCTACTGTTATTGGTTTTATTTCTCTCATGTGAAGCCAACAGATTAGGCTGTCATCATCATTGTGGATTTTGAAATTAAAATGATAGCTGAATTTTATGTTTTCTACCTTGGACTGCCATGGCTTATGGTTTAGGTACCTAGCATTTCAAAAGCATTATTGGAGGCACATTGTTAGCATTAGTATACATTAAGGTTGGCTTTAGTTCTAGGATACAGATTTTCCTATAACCTGGTATCCATGTTAAGACATGCAACATTTAATTTGCATGCTTAGGGCCAAATATACAGGAGTCATTAGATTCTTCAGAGGAAGTAAATCAATTTTATTTTTGAGGTCTTACTCATCAGCATAAAATTATCAAGCCTTGCAATATGAAAACACAGCCACATGCTCATGCTAAAAAACAATAACCATATTTGATTGTAGAATTATCACGGCAACATACCAGAAGGCATCTCCATTTTGAACCTGGCCATCTAACTGGATCCGCATCACCAATGCCAGCAATTAATCCAGTGAATCTGCTCAAGAGAAGTTTGAGTGATATCATTTGGTGATAGGTTGATTATATAGAGCAGGTTTAAACAAGACAACTGAGTGACTGACAAACCTGCGCTCTGCAGCATCTTCAGTTTCGAAGCGCATCTGGAACCTCATTCCAACTGAATAACAAAAATCAAGGCTCTTTAAAAATTTGTGGGGCGGTATGATGAATTCCGAGGAGCTCACCCTGCAAGGGATCAATGCATTAGATGGGAAGAGAGATGAGACCAAAGCATAAGTTCAGCAAGGCTCTATGCACTTGTTGCCACCAATTGTTTTAAAGAGTTTTTAGTTGTGAAGTTCATAACAATATAACAGTGTTGTCCACAGTTGACTCTATATACACATGAACATAAAAAAACATAATTAAGTTTGCCAATAAACAATAGCAGCTATGTTGAAAAATCTAATTGATAAGTAATGACTGTATTTGACATAAGGGATGAACAAAATGTCAATATCTGGTGAAGAAGATAAACACCTTGGATTATAGCAAACACTAAAGGCACTTCTCGAAGACAAAGCATTAATAATATTCATGACTGAGCCAGGATTCAGTTGCTGAATAGAAGGAGTGGCAAAGATACCACCATTCTTCAACTGAGCAGCCCTACGAATCCCTAGTCTTAATTCTCCATCGTCACCCCTAAGGAATAACACAGCATCTCCAGACACAAGCTTCTTCTTGTTCACAAATGCACTCCATCCAGTTGTGAGCAAATGTCTCCGTGGCTGCCCTGCTCATAAAAAGACAAGAAATGATTACTCCGCGCATGCAGACACATAAGAATGGTAATGAATGAGATACCTCTGTATATATGTCTAAACCTCCATTCAAGGCCATGCAAATCCTTCGCCACAAGCTCTTGTGAAGGCCTCTGTTGACTGTAATCCTAAAGTGAGCAATAAAACATAATTTCAAATTGTTATAAAGATAATGAAAGAACAAAAGTCTTAGATCTGCTAACTTCACCACATCAACAGAACATTTAGAGGATCAGACTTGACTGCAGCATATAAAAGTAGGATAAATTATTTGAACAATCCTCTTTGACAAGGAGAAAGGAGTGCCTCATAGTTCATAATTTACCAGAGGAGGAAAGCAATCTTCAGCTGCTCGACGAGGCACAGAAAATCCACCATGAGTGCTAGTGTCAGAAGCAGTAAGAGTCTTGCAAAACATATGGGGTGTTGTTGACTTCACCACAGCTTCAGTATCATCTTCTTCACCATCAGCATCAACTACCCCATGCCGCAAGTTTTTCTCCACTTGCTACAATTATAGTAACCAAGTTCAAGCATCTTTTTTTTGTTTTTTGAATAAAAGAAATCAACTAATAGAGGCGCTTCATTTAATAGTAAACACATATCTTTCCTTTCCCTTTCACTCTTCTAACAAGAAACTTTGTACTTCTCTTTTACCAGTTAGAAAGTAAAGTTGAAGAGCTAGGTAACATAGACAAATACACAGGTACCGTTGTGTACTTTTTGTGTTATTTGGTTCCCAGAAACATGACACAAAGCTAAATTAAGCAAAGCTTAGTCAATCTTACTTTTAATTGACCCCTAAGGTCTAGGCACTAAGTAGTACTAAAATGTTGAGAGAATTTGAAGTATGTTTCTCAATGTCTTCTTCAAATCTAAACTAAAACAAATTAAGATCATAAATATCCTAAATTCATAATTCAGAACTCATAGTCGTGTATAAACCTCACCTCACTTTCAGGAACCAACAAGACCTGGCAATAGACTTCATCACTGCCTTCCTCTGCCTGCTCAGAAAAAGAACAAACATTTCATGAAATTTTCAACACAAGCCAAACTATAGCCACCTTTACACCAGCACAAAGGGGCAAAGGATATTTTTCCTTGACCTATCAAAATCACATTGCAGTAATAATAATATACAAAACACAGGTCAGTCACAAATTGCTAAAACTTGGCAAGTAAATCATTTTACCCAACAAAATTTGCTCAGCAAACATAAACAAAGAAAACATTCCCAGAAGAAAAAGCTGTCAAATTTGAGAATGAGAGAGACTTTACATGGAGCTTGACATCAAGAACACGACAGCAGACATGAGGTGGGATGTTATAGGCAGTGACGGGAAAATCCTGAGCCTGTTCAAAGTGGCCTTGTGGTAAGTACACAACCACGCTTCCTTTCTTTGGGAGAGAGATCATAGGGCCAGCACAAGCGTGCCATAGCTCCAAGCACACAGAAGAAGAAGAAGGTGGAGCCAAAGCTGAAGCTGAAGTGCTTATACCAGAGTGAGAAGGTGATGAAGCAGAGCCCGTGGAAGCGGATGATGGTGTTTGTGCTTCATCTTCCTCTGTGGTGTTGAGATCAATCAACCCCATGGGAACAGAACCCAGTGCTGGTTGCAATGTTAGGGAATCTAAAAAGAGTGTCTGAAGAAGAAGAAAAGGAAATACTTTGAAAGAGAAAGAGGAAGACAGGGGAGATTTGAAGGAGTGGTTTTTTCATGTCTGCATTTTTCAGAGAGCGTGAAGGGTTCTGTTGTTAAGAGCAACTTTGGCATTGCTAAAAGAGGCTGACCCCAATACTCCCAAAAAGAAAGAGACCCTCTTTCTGTGTCTTCTTTCTCTCTCTCTCACACACACACTGAGCTATCACACTCTCTCTGCTAATATTATTTTCCCCCCTTTGTTTCTTTTTTTGGGGGGGTTCTTTTCTTTTACTTTATTGTTGGTTTTGGCTGGAGGAGTGAACAAGAGTGGAGCGATGCGAATGAATGAGTGATTGGGTTTTTTTGGGGTAGCATCAAATCAAGCTTTCATTGGGATTTAAGTTGGAGCAATATAAAAATGAGTTTTTTATCC
>NC_029794.2:3994339-3994610 GCF_000816755.2 Arachis ipaensis | reverse complement strand
CTCTCTCTCTCTCTCTCTCTCTCTCTCTTTCTTTCTCATCTATTTAACTATTTTTTATTATAAAAAAATAATCTTTTTTTAATAATTTATTGGAGGGGCTTTTTTGCTTGGCTGCAGGCTGAAGCAGGAGCAGTGCTGCAGTTGCTGCAATGCTGAGACTGTTGGGTGTGATGTGTGGCAGAGAAAGTAGAGAGAGAAAAGAAAGAACACAACACAGCAGAGACTGTAGTAGTAGTAGTAGTAGTGCCTCACAATGTTTTGATGGCTATAA
>NC_029794.2:3991430-3994104 GCF_000816755.2 Arachis ipaensis | reverse complement strand
AAAGACCAATAATAAATAAATAAATAATAAAATAAAATAAAAGAAACTGAATATAGATAAATAAAATAAAAAGGGTAATTTAAGACTGTACGGCAGCCCTGTATTTCCGGGCGGATGTCTATTCTGTCCCCTTCTACTTCACCAAATCTCACACCTATCCCTCTTTGTTTAACCTTAACACACAACACCTCACAACAACATGGTTTTGATGTCAACAATTTTTAAGATTAGGTCACTCTATGGTTCTGTTTCATCACTTTAGATTTTGATTACATCTCAGTTTCCATAATGGTATTCTTTACACTTAACTTTCTTTTTTTTTTTTTTAATTTTGTTGACCATTGCTATTGGATTGTGTACAGAGATTCTCCTACCCATTTAGGATACTGTTTCTGTACGGACTTGAAGAGGCCTAAGTACTTGTATTGCACCATTTTTTGCATTGTGGACTTGTGGTATGTGGGTTTTACCCTAATAAATAAATTCGTATTGTATTTTTGCAATTGCCAACATTGGGATATAGTTATTAGGGTAGAATATTTTATGGAGTTGAAATTAGTTTTAAAATATAAGATTTTTTTAAATTTATTTTTTAAATATTTTTCAATCAAATTTGTCATTTAAAGATTGTGAATTAATTATATTTGTCCTCTAATCACTCCATTAACAATTTTTTTTAAAGATTGATGTTGTAAAACGTTAATTGATAACATATATAATACCTAATATGTCTAATTGGATATTAACCAAATATTTTATGAAAATTTATTAATTTAGTCATTTTACTCAATTACAAAAATCCTATTCCTAATATGACACAGTGACTAAATTGATAATTTCCGTAAATATATTTAGTTAATGTCTAATTGAACATGTTATGTGTCATGTATGCTATCAGTTAACATTTTACATTATCAATCGTTGACGATAATTGTGAGTGGAGTAACTAAAGAATAAATATAGGTTAACAGTGGAGTAACTATTAACCCATATTTTACCCCTTTTCTTTAAAATATAAAGAGATTATCATCACAAAACATGAAATATAAAGAGATTAAGAAAGGATAGATAGAAAAACAAATTTGGCAAATTCAAGTTTTACATAATTTAAATTTATAAAAATGTTATTCGTACATTAAAATTAGTTATTAAAATCAGCCACTAATATATTTGTATATAAATACGTATATAGTTTAATTTATTTTTAATCTGTATTTTTATTTTAACATATATTTTATACTAGTAACTGATTTTAGTGGCGAATTATAGTATATACATAACATAATCCTTAAATTTATTAATAATAGTTATTAATAATTTCATGAGAAAAATAATTAAGATATTAATACATATGATATTAATTAATTTAATAAAAGATATCAAATTATCTAATAAATTATTATTATTATAAAGATATATTTATATAAATAATCACTTTCATTATAAATGCTCATATTTGGCAGACTTTAATGGTAAACGTTGACAATTAACCTTAACAGCTAAAAGAATAATAAATAGACAAGTGAAAGACAAATGGAATTTTATTATATAGTTGTATGGTGTTTTTAAGCATATTCATATATTATTATTTTTTTTTCGCTTTACAAAAACGGCCAATTACTTTGCTAACTCAAGTTTTGACTTTGTCATTAGGGTCCTATATATCATCATTATTATTGGCTGCTTACTTAGACAAAAAGTAATGATAAATCCAGATAGATCACTAAGCCTAACCAATTATGCAACTGGTAAATTAATGGAAAAGTTTCTTTTAAATATGGCATGTTAGTTTAATCATTCATGTCCATGCTTACACCTTTCTCTTTTAAATATATATATTGCTAAGTTGCTGTAAAGTTAGAAAACATGTCAGATTCTAAACATGATTTTAGCAGAAAATATGACAATAAAATTATATTCCAATATTGCCGGTTTTTTTCTTTACTGTTTTCTGAAAATTACTAACTAGTTAAATATTTAAAAACTTAAATAATATTAGTGATGATCAATACATAAGAATTAAAAGCTTGGTATAGAGGATGATGCATAACTATATAAATTTTTAGGCCAATATGACCAGCAAATAATGTAGACATTGGTCAACAAGTTTAATTAGCAAGGAATATCTCTATGTTAGGCAGAAAATGGTGAAAGGAGGTAATCCATGGATATTTATTATGGACACAACACCATCATTAGGTAGGCTCCATTTGGTTAATATATATACTATAAGTATTAAATTGGTCTCTTACGTTTAGACGTAATTCTGTTTTAGTTTTTAAAATTTAAAGTGTTCTATTTGAATTCAAAAAAAAATTTATTTAGCTTTAATATAGTCTTACCGTGAGGTCAAAATTAAATAATTAACATAATGTCCTACATGACAGCACTACAAAAACAAGATCGATAATTTGGAAAACAAGTACAAGCTCTAGAAGCACAAAATTCATCGTGGATGCATCAATACATTTATTTATTATTTTTCTTACAATTTAAATGAAATATTTTCTATAAAACTAAGGAGAATGATGATAAATAAATGTGTCGATGCATCCACGCTTGATTTTGTGTCTTTAGAACTTGTACTTATTATCTAGATTAAACCTTAAGTATCAAAATAAGATTACGTCTAAATTAGGGGACTAATTTAATACTTTGTCATATAAAGAATATA
>NC_029794.2:3990942-3991242 GCF_000816755.2 Arachis ipaensis | reverse complement strand
AAGATACGTAAATAAAGTTTTATCTATATAAAATATTTTTTTATCCTTATAAATAAAGACAAATATTTTTTGGAGAATAAAAATGTTACGAACTTTTTGGCCAGACACTTATATTATGTATCATGTCATTTTTCAACACGGGATAAGATTACCATCATGAAATCAAATAATGATGTATATATATATATGCTTCCTTTTTTTTTTCACCAACATGGCAACATTATTTGTGCTTATGTGAAGAATGTTTGTGTTTGGATTTTTTCAACTTAAATTAGAATATAGTTTTATGCTTTTTGCAAA
>NC_029794.2:3986288-3990651 GCF_000816755.2 Arachis ipaensis | reverse complement strand
AATATTAATAATTAACTGATAACAAAAAATAATAAATTATGATAATTCTCTAACTTTTTTTAATATAATTTGTTACGTGTCTATGACTAATAGTGTTATATTTTATCAAATATATCAATGATCACGGGAAACGGTATAGATTGATAAAACGAAAAGAGTATGCAAAGATAATAGAATTGTAAAAGATGAAGAAATTTTATTGATTGTTGATTGATTGAATTGAATTGAATTGAAGTGTAAATTAAGAAGGTAAAACTAAATATATATATAAAACATTGTTCTATGAAAGAAAAAAGTAAATAAAGATAAGATAAGAGCAACTAAATATAAGATAAAGATAAGATAAGATAAGATAAGATAATAAAGACTAAAATTTTAATTGAATTTATGTATTCTGGCAAGATGTGATTGGTTGTGTACCATTGTTTAACTAATAGTCCGTTTTCATGTTCCCGTCAGTCGCAGTTAGGACACGGGGTGAAGGTCCTGACGACACACTCGCCATCGTTGAAACCTTCGGTTTGGACGAATGTGCCGTCCAGCGTCACCGCGCCGGAGGAGCACCACGTGTCGGTTTCCACAAACAGGGCGCGGTAGCTGTTGGCAACGACATCGTATTCGACTGAGTGTGTTGTGCAATCGTTTTTAACGACCATCTCTCGCGGGTTTCTACAGCATCTGGCGTTGGGTAATGAGAGGTTGGATAATCCAAAGTTGGTGCGGTCGAAGATTACGATATGGTCGTTGTGTAGAAGCTGCATGTGCATGGCCACAATGCCAATGCTTTTCTGTAGGAGCTGCCACTCTCCGCCCCCGCCAACCGCTTCAACAGGCGGCAGTGGCAAGAACGTGGTGGTTGCAGCCGTGAAGAGAATAACAACAAAGTAATGGAGAAAGGGAACTTGGAAATGCGTAGTATAAGTCATTGGACATACGGATCGGAATACTTGGATTGGGTGAGAATGGTGAGAATGATGAAAAGTGTATTGTGGTGATTGCAATTGAATTGGAAGATGTGTGATATAAATAGCAGGAAAGGGATCTGAGATTTGAGGATTGAAGAGTGTGAATTTGTGGGTCACGAGACTTCTTTATTATTGTCATGGGCTAAGGTGGAAGAGTAGTTTAATACGCCCCCGCAAGCTGATGGATGGAAGATATCAATAATCCACAGTTTGGATAAGTTCCGATGAAATTGTTGAGAAAAACGCGTCTGCGACGCGGAGGAAGATGCGTGCGGCGGAACTTGAGCTGCCGACGGCAAAAATATAAAAGGAGATGCTGTGCTTGAGCAGCGATCTTCAAAAAATGCGTGTGGCGGAGCTTGAGCTACTGGAGGCAAAAATATAAAGGGAGATGCTGTGCTTTAGCAGCGATCTTCAAAAAATGCGTGCGGCGGAACTTGAGCTGCCGGCGGCAAAAATATAAAAGGAGATGCTATGCTTGAGCAGCGATCTTCAAAAGAAAAATGAAAAGTAAGCGCGTAGAGCGCAATAAGATTGATCTTTAGAGGGCGCGTATGGCGCAATAAGAGAGGGCGGGTAAAGTGCGATAAGAAAGATGGCGCATAGAGCGCGATAAGAGTGCATATGAAACTGCTAAAAACAGATGTAGATTGAACTTGCTGAAATAGAATGCAGACATGACTGCTGAAACAGAATGCAGACGAAACTCTTGGAAGAAGGTAGGTGCAGGCGAAATTGCTGGTAAAGAACCGGGGTAACCAAAACTGGGGTAGAATTTTCACTTGGATGCATTTAACAAAGATTGGTTGGATCTTGAACTGAATTGGAAGATTGATTATTCATTGTGAGAGGAGATTGAAAAAGAAGCATGGTGATTTCTAGCCGAAAAGATGATAACTTATATATCCTTCTCAAGGAGGATACCAAGGTTCTGATACCATGATAAAACGGAAAGAGTATGCAAAAATAATAGAATTGTAAAAGATAAAGAAGTTTTATTGATTGTTGATTGATTGAATTGAATTGAATTGAAGTGTAAATTATGAAGGTAAAACTAAATATATATATAAAACATTGTTCTATGAAAGATAAAAACAAATAAAGATAATATAAGATAAGATAAAGATAAGATAAGATAAAATAAGATAATAAAGACTAAAATTGCAATTGAATTTATGTATTCTGGGAAGATGTGATTGGTTGTGTACCATCGTTTAACTAATAGTCCGTTTTCATGTTCCTATCAGTCGCAGTTAGGGCATGGGGTGAAGAGAATAACAACAAAGTAATGGAGAAAGGGAACTTGGAAATGCATAGTATAAATCATTGAACGTACGAATCGGAATACTTGGATTGGGTGAGAATGATGAAAAGTGTATTGTGGTGATTGCAATGAAATTGGAAGATGTGTGATATAAATAGCAGGAAGGAATGTGAGGTTTGAGGATTGAAGAGTGTAAATTTATGGGTCACGAGATTTCTTTATTATTGTCATGGACTAAGGTAAAAGAGTAGTTTAATAAAGATAAGCCCTAACAAATTATGCATACATTAATTTAATCTTTAAAAAATCAAACATTTCAAATTAATCTCTAAAGAATATAATTTTTATCAAGAGAAATACATGTAAATAAAACTGCAATATGAAATGGAACAAGTAGATTGTACATTAATAATTAGGGTTTAACTATTTTATATCGTAAAAATTCATGTTAAGTTTACAAATTAAAATTTAAATTTTAATACATTTATTTTAAATTTTTTGTTAATAATAAATTTATTATGTATCTTTAGAACACATATTAATTAAACTCTAATAATTAATGTGTAACAGAATTTATATCACGCGATCTATACTAGATAGTGCAAAATATTTGCAACTGATGAGAGTAGGCAAAAGTGAGAAAAGCTTTAAAGTGTTGCAATCCATATGATAATGTATTAATGGAAAAAGGAGACAAGAAATAAATAGCAGCAGTAATATTGGTAAAGAGAAGCAAATCAATTTCTCATCTTCAAGGCACATAAGAAATTGTATATATTTTGCATGTAGCATTATAAAGCAGTCTTTAATCAATACCAAAAAAGAGGTTGCTTTAATTAAAAGCACGCAATAGTTTCTTCAATGCATCTACTGTGCATAATTTAATTTTCTCCTGAAGCTCAAATAACAATAATAATGTGTGTGATTTTTCAAAGAAAAGCTTCAAACTACTCTATGATTGATCGAACGAAGGAGGGAGGCCAAGCAATTATGACATCGTACATAGACAACTTTCTTAGTTTCTTATGAAATTAATTAGTTTTATTATCAAGTCCCTTGAGCTCGTGCATATATGATAATAAATTCTTTTGGTGCGATGTCGCATTATAGTTTTAATTATATGATGTCTTATGTTTTTGCTAAAATTCATTATTGTATTTAAGTGTAGGTGAACAATAGTATCGTTTGTCTCTCCTGTATCCATCTTGTTTTAAATGTATGTACCTATATACAACAGGAGCTGAATTAATGTGAGATATTGATATTAATTTAATAAAAGATGTAAAGTAAGAGTATAATAATCTTTGTCAATGAGTTATAACTCAAATGGCATAGATTCTCCATACTCAATTAAGAGGTTGCAGGTTCGAGTCTCCTATTTTCCAAATTTTAGTCAATGAGTAATAGCTCAAATGGCATAGTCTCCCCATACTCAATCAAGAGGTTGCGGATTCGAGTCTCATATCTTTGGTAAAAAAAAAAGAGTATAATAATCTTTTTTAATAAAATATTTTTATGGTGTTTTTAAACATGTATTTTTAAGATACATATTAATAAGGTTTTTTTAAGTCACTACTTAAATTAAAAAATATCCAAACACATTATTTTAATTATATGATCTTTTAAATTCTTTATAATGTTGTGTAAAACTTTTTATCATTATTAGCAAGTTAAAAAATTATTTCCTATGCAATATAATTTTTAAAACTTACTATTTTTAATTTTTTTAATACAAACTTTTTAAAAATATTTGATAAGGCACTTGTTAATTAACATAAATTTATTATTCTCATTCGTTGTAAGAATATTTGATTCTCTTTATATAATGACTTGTCACTAAATTAGTAAGATAGATTTTACCATGGTTCTGAAAATCGGACCGGACCGATCGGTTCAACCGAAAAAACCGGGAACCGGTTACTTGGCCGGTCTGGGTGACCTCCAAAACCGTGTGGCAAAAAACCGGTCGAACCGGCGGTTAACCGGCGAACCGGAAGAACCGACCGGTTTTATTACGGTTCAGTGGTTTCGAAATTTATAAGCCAAACGACGTCGTTTTGGCTATTTAAAAAAAAAAAAAAAAAAAAAAAAAAAAAAAAAAAAAAAAGAAAAAATTTTTTTTTTACGGTTTCTC
>NC_029794.2:3983682-3985506 GCF_000816755.2 Arachis ipaensis | reverse complement strand
TCACCCTAACGAAGGAACCCTAATCAATCAGCCTGCCACCAAGCTCACCCCCGACCCCGAAGCTCTCACTCTCAGCCAGTCAGCCTCCTCCCCTTTCTTCCCCCCTCATCCACCAAGGCCACCATTGCCACCGCCCACCAAGCTCCAGATTCCAGCAGCGCTCCTCATTCGCGAATCGCGACCCAGCATCGCTCCCCATTCGCCACCCAGCAGCGCTCCTCAGCAGCCGCGACGACCACCGCGTTGAGCCCGCCTCCTCGTCGCCGAACCTCGACAAGCTCGCCGAGCCCGCCTCTCATTCGCCGGTAAGACTGCTTTTCTTGTCTTGATTTTGAACATGCTTCCTTCTAGCTCGCCTATTCTGTTCTGTTTGCTGGTTCATGAATATGCTCTATGCTTCTGTTTGTTCTTTGCTCTACCATTCTGTTTGCTTCTGATATCAGCCTCTGTTTGCTTCTGTTCTGTTCTGTTCTGTTTGCTTCTGTTTGCTTCTGTTTGCTCTATGCTCTACCATTCTGTTTGATCTATGCTGGCTGTTCTGTTATTGCTACCTGATATCAGCCTCTCTTATTTTGTATAAAAAGGTTTGAAGACCATACTAAAAAATCTGCTTCACTCAAGTGTTGAATTTTTCTTTGTTGATTTGTTTTTGTCAACATTTTGTGCTGATAACTTGACATTGTGATTGGGAATTGTCACGGTTTGGAGTTTTCTTTCTATTCACGCCCAAATCCAAAACAAAAAGAGAAGGGGATGTAAATAAGAAAACTGAGATGTGGTCCACTCTGTCTGTCCGGAGTTGAAGGAATTGCATTATTAATGGATAAGATATGATGATGTCTCTTCTCATTGTTTTTATGGCAGATAAGCTAAGTAGCTAACTATGATGGAAAAAATGGATACCTGCACTGCTTCATTATATATACGGTTACAATAGAATGATACATTATGTTACCTTAAGTTCTCCGCATGATTTCTTTTATACTGTATATTGTATGAATTCGCTGCCTGTTCTGTTTGAGAAGAAGATCCTGAATTTACTAATGGAGACATTGAAGGCATTGAAAATTTAATCTATACGGATAATGCTATGCCTTCATATCCTACAGGTTATTGAAATAGCAAAACTTGTTTCATTTCCTCTCAATATCTGATGTAAAGTTCTAACTTTAATTTTTTCTTGGTTTTCTATTTTATTTTATTAGATGGAGGAGATGTGGAACTTGATGTGGATTTCCCTAATGTTGCTGATTCTTCAAATACAGCTTCTTTTGGTGGTACCTCTGATGATGGTGGCTTTGGATTACCTGTTTATGATGGAGATGTTGGAACACTTAATGATAATTATGATTTCTGATGAGTTGAATCTTTGATTAGTTGAACGCTTGCTAGTAATTGTATCTTTTGAATGTAGAACATTATGGGTTTGTCATTATGTACGTTTTATTTTTTGTTTAGTTATAAGTTTTGATGTTTGAAGTTGTTTGTGAACCTCTAATATTAAGTAATGGATAATTTATTATGTGAAATATTAAATTTTATTAAGTTAGAAATTATTGAATTTATATACTTAAGATTATTTTAAATTTTTTAATAATTTTATTTAATATTTAATTAAACCGGTTGAACCCCGGTTGAACCCTGGTCCCATTGAACTAGTGACCTCACCGGTTTATTGACCGGTCTGGTTCTCGCAACCTTGGTTTTTTGACAGAAAACTTTAAAAGACCTTATGTATATACATCTCACCTTGCTTATACTTATGACTTATCGTTGAGAAAATGAATGTTCAAGAATTATTTTATACATTAAAAAAAAAACTTT
>NC_029794.2:3981731-3982913 GCF_000816755.2 Arachis ipaensis | reverse complement strand
CTTAAAAAATATTAAAATAACGATAATATTAAGAAAAAAATAAAAAATTATTTTATTTAATATTGTAAAAATAAAATAAATTCTGATTATTTTTTATGAATTTTTTTGTTATTAAATATTTTTGTTAAAATAAATACAAATAAACAAATGACAATAATAAAGTTTTCAATATTTAATATGTCTCATAATTATTTAGAACTAGTTGTAGCTCTAGATCTAATGGACTAATACTAACTAGAGAGGGATTATTAGAGGTGAAGCCATAAAGGGGTTATTAAAGGTGGAAATAATTAATATGAAATTAAGAGAGGAGTGGGTAGAATCCCAAGGAGAGAGAGGTCGCAGCAATGGACCAAGAGGGAATGAAAATGAACCCAGCAGGCAAAGTGGTTGTGGTGCTTGCACGCTATGATATTGGAAATTTCATCATAAATAATTAATATAAGAAGGGTATATTTGAGAATTCACGTGAAGAGTGTTCAGTCCCAGTCCTAGTAATAAAAAGGGTCACGTCCTTATCAGAAGCCATCAATTGCGACAAACCCAAAAACCTAGCCATAGGCTCTTAGGGTAGACCCAGTCCTATACGACCCTACTTTCTTGCCCTTATTTTGGATCACCACATAAAATAATGGGTCACTCACCACCCTCTACTCCACCGGTTAAACCGCTGTCCCTACCACTCTACATTCCTTTCTAATCTCAAAACTATATATATAAATTATATATATATATGGGGTTAAAAAATTTTGATATAAAAGTAAAATGAGTGCTATATTTTAATATGGTAATTTTTTGTGTTTTTTAAAATTGTGTGAGAGTACATAAATCAAACTCTCTAATTTGTGTTTAAAAAGTTGAAAAAATTTAGAGTACACAAATTAGATTTGATTTGTGTTAAAAAATTGAAAAAACTCAGAATACACAAATCGGACCATGTAAGTTGTTTGATTTTAAAATTTTGCTTAAGAAATAGCATGGTCCGACTTGTGATTGGACAAATATGAATTTCGAAAGTTAGAAAACGGACCCTCCGTTTACTGATAAAAAATTCGCATGGTCCGAGTTCTATTCCACTGACACCACATGACACATGACTATGAAGCACCTGTATTTTTCATATTCGAGTCCAATACCACTTTTGCTTTCATATTCAAATTAAAAAGTGTATATATAGCCAGT
>NC_029794.2:3980445-3981719 GCF_000816755.2 Arachis ipaensis | reverse complement strand
ATTATAACATAGACAATACGTGTTAAGTACATTCTATTCATAATAAGAATATAAAATAGTACTCTTTAATTAAAGTTAAGAAAACACATGTAATTTAAATTATTAATTAAGATATTTATAAAGCTTCCACGCTCCTTTAGTAAGCGTGCTGCTACTAGGTGTTATGCTTGTTTGTCGAATTTGAATGAATTACTATTGGGATTTGAGAATGTGACAAAAGTTACGAATGAGCCATGTTCTATGCATATGTATGTGTGCTTATGATTCCCTAATGTGACGTAATTCATCCTAATAAGCACTTGGATTCAATTACTGCTATTAACTATATGTGTAGATATGAGATAGATGTAGATCTAGGTAGGTAAACATCATCATGTGGGGATAAATACAACACTAACAATAATTAACTAACGGCACACAGCAGAACGTTTCAATTAAGGATATGTCACTCATGACTTTATACAGTTCAATCCCAACCATTAACAACTATAAGAATTTGTGAGCTTCTTTTGGGGGCAAGAAATAAAGGTACTTTGTCATCCTGCTTTGCACATTTTGGTGAAAGTTGAAAACCTTCTCGCCCATATGCATGCATATTATTGAAGCCTATTAGGACTCATCTTTTTGGTCAAATTCAAAACTCTTCAGATCCATACACCAATTATGGGATGTGACGTTCCCTGCATTCTTGTGATCCTTATTTCAATAATGGTGGTTAATAATTGATTAAACTATAGGAATGTAAAATTTGATTTACATTATTCTGAGATAAATTTTTGTTATAAATTGGATAGGGCTCCACAAAAGCATGAAGTAATGCAAGTGTGTAATAGCTTGAGTAGGCTACTAGCTAGCTATAGGCTGAGCTTACGTGACCTATCATCCACTATGCAATATCAACGAATTGTCAATTGTCTTAACAGAAAATAATTGAATGGATAACTATAGAATGAGAATCAATTAATAATTAGTGAAATGCATGATGAATGTGGTACTTTTCTGTTTTCTATCTCCATAGGATAATGGCTAATAAAATGTACAAGTAAATGTTGTAATGAATTGAAGTGGGATAATAATATCGCTGGAAATCATAATAACAGTTTGAGGGTGGCATTAAGCGAAGTGAGAGCAATACATTCCAAATACAAACACCCACTTGGCCCTCCTTCCATGAATGCTAATAAGGATGCATCCATGATTTTACAATACATATACCACCCAACCAACCAACCAAACCCCACATCTATTTTATACTTTTTCTCTTTATATTATAG
>NC_029794.2:3977129-3980426 GCF_000816755.2 Arachis ipaensis | reverse complement strand
GATAACCTTTCATTTTTTTATATTATATATATACATATTCCAGCTGGGCCCACCATTCACATGCGCGTGTCGTCACGCTCCAGTACTGTGAAGCGTAGAAGAGGAGCAGAGTTAAAGTGAGTTTAGAAAGAGTGATTTTTGCAGGCAGCCAGAAGAAACCCTCGACTTTTACGCGGGTTCTGTCTCTCTTTCCAATTACTTTTTTCTTTTNTGTGTATATAAAAAACGATCACTCAATTAATTATCGTATAAATATATATATAAAATAACTGATTCAATAATTAATTTTTTATAAGAATTGATGGTACTTTAGTTATGTCATATTGTGATTGACATTGGCGATTCCAACGTAGCTGCGGTGGCAAGAAAGGCGCGCGATGGGGTCTGCAGCCGCATGTCCACGTGTCGAGTATTGAGGCGAGGTTGACGGGTGCCCCTTCCGGTGAAGGGTATTAAAGTAATTTTGGGTAAATAGAGGGTAGGGGATGGGGCCCGTGGGAGGGATTGCCAAAAGGAACTAGACCGGTCTTTGTCTCATCAGAGGCTGTCGGCTACCGCCAACTGGGTTATTTTAGATCGTACGGTGAGGATTTGGCCAAAACTGAGTAGAGAGGGCCCACACTCTGTATGGGAACGTGATACCTGGAATCAAGACACCCAACAAAGGATAGTGTTTGTGACACTGTGCTATGCTGTAAGCTTATACTAAAATTATATTATTCAATATTCATATAATTTTATATTATTTAATTCTGTCTCTTTCTTTTTATTATACTATACGAAGATGCAAAACAATCATATTAAGTAATATTTATATAGCACAAATATATAAAAATTAATTTTGTAACATTTTTTTATGTACGTAGTATTTTTATAAGAGTTATTTTTTCTATACACTAAAATCAGTCACTAAAATTAGTGGTAGTATAAAATATATGATAAAATACAAATAGGATAAATCACTAAAATAAGTCAAGAGAATAAAAAAATTACAGGAATAAGTCAAATAAAAAATTTTGTCATGAATCAATCAGTTCACATTTTTATATAGTTCGAATTAGCCTAATTCGAACTTTATCTACATGTAATTCGAATCATACTGATTCGAATTACCTACACACGCATACACCCACTAATTCCAATCAACCTGATTCGAATTACACATAGATACTGCACATAGTAATTCGAATTGGGCAGATTCGAATTACTCAATTTAAAAAAATTATTAAAAAATTTAAAAATATATATTTCTCTAATAATAATTTAAAAAATTTTATTAAAAAATATATATTTTATTTCATGCATTAAAAAAACTAACAAAATATTTAATTACGAGACTTCTTTAAAATATTAATGAGCTATCAATTCGAATTCCATACAATACAATATTCTATTGCCCCTTTATTTTAATCGATTATATATGTTAAATTTTAATTACTGAAAAAATCTTTTAAAAAAAAACGTTTTAGACATCTTTATCTGAGTAGCTTCTTTTTTTTGAATACGAATAATTTGACTTAATCTGATTACAATTTCATACAAAACTTAAAGCCTCCCAAAAAATTTTCTCTTATCGTTTTTAATATTGTAGATTTACTTGGGGTTATTGTTGAGAGTGAATTTGAATGCTGGTTCAAAAGGGGGAAGTGGAAGTTGAGTAATGAGTAGGGGTAGAGAGTGCAATGCAAAGGAGTAGCTAAGTGGGCCTCTTCCCTGTCAGTGTTACACAGTACTCGTTAGTCGTTACACCCTTCAAAATAGAAACTTCCGTAGAAATAAAAATTCCTCTTATTTTATCTCTCTCTTTCTTTCCAATCCAAAAAATAAAACAAATCAAAATTAGGTCCACCATTTTCACTGAACATCTTAACGATACTATAACCATTTTTTTTTTAAAGAAAACTAATGTTAACGTATGGTGTACATAAAAGTAGTGGTACTACTGGGAGAGGCGTCGTTTTGTCTTGTAAAGTTGTAGTACCTTTCTTTTTTTTTTTTTCTAAAAAAAAAATCCTCTAGATATTACTGTAGGGTAAACAATTTAGATATGAAAAAATTTTAGGTGATTAATTTGGGTGAAAATAGACTAATGTGAATGTTGCAAGAGGTATATGGAGCATGTTTTTATTGATTTTCTGCACATCTACAATATTAAAAAACACTCTAAATAATAATGAGAAGTGTTAGAATAGGTTAATAAGTTTTGTGATTTGTAACTATCAATTAATCATCATTAATATTTTTAATGATGTGAGATTATATCCAATGATGTAGGATTACTCATTTTTCTTTTGATAATTAAATACTAGTCAGATTTTAATAAAAGTGCTGGTCTCTAGACTTTCTCATAATAATATTATATAAAAATACCACTTATTTTTTCATATAAAAATAATTTCTGTATTATTGTATAATCATTATAATTTTATTTTGACAAATTATTCCGTGGAATTTCACATGACATCTCCATTGATGGACTCCCAAATAATTAAAATTCTACCCCAACCCAAATTGTGCAGTTTGTAGATTTAGCACCATGCGTATTTCTTGTGTTTACAATCTTTCCACCACTAATTTTCCAAATTAAAAATTTTAGGTTGATTAATTTTTCCAGTCCCTCTCCAAAACAATCATTTCACATTGATTTAATTTTCCCTCAAATTGTTTCAAAAAAATGAAGCAAGGGCTAAGTTACAGAAAAGATTCATGTGTCTGTCATTGACATTAAATTTATTAAGGTGATTAATTTTTTTGTCATTATTCTCATCTTCATCATCACTACCGATGGAGGGGCAAAAGAAATTAAATATGAAACTAATGTAACTTGCATATGAGGTACATCTAAATCTTATTATCGATTGTGGCAAGCAAGGATTTTAACTCATCCATTACATTTAGAAAGAAACCAATAATAGCTCGTAATTTGAAGAACATGTTATAAATCTTGCATCTCTAAATAAGATTTTTACAGTGTTTATAAATATAAAACATTTTCTAATTTTTTTAAACAGTTTTTGAAAATTTTTTTTTTTTTTTACCAAAGATAGGAGACTCGAACCCGCAACCTCTTAATTGAATATGGGGAGACTATGCCATTTGAGCTATTACTCATTGGCAGTTTTTGAAATTAAATTAGGCTCACTTAATATTAATATAGTATCAAAATTTATTGGATCTAATATTATTAGACCATCATATTAGAAATTGACTTTATAAATGTCAGATATTTTTTACTTCTTAAGTTAACTTTTTGAGTGAGTTAGGTCCAACTAATTCTAAAATAATAACAGTTTATAT
>NC_029794.2:3959308-3974687 GCF_000816755.2 Arachis ipaensis | reverse complement strand
AATAAGAAAATATCATATTATTTTAAAGAAAGACTAGTAAAATGTTATTATTTGTATATCTATTAAATCTATTAAATAAACATTGTAAATTTGTAACTTTTTTTTTTTTATTTTACCAAAGATAGGAGACTCGAACCCGCAACCTCTTAATTGAGTATGGGGAGACTATGCCATTTGAGCTATAACCTCTTAATTGTAAATTTGTAACTTTGTTATATAATGTTGTTAAATTGAAATAAAATCAAGTATTAAAGTGACGAATTTTATATTAAATTTAAATTAATTTTTATAATATATAATCTTACAAATATTTATGTAATATTTAATGTATAAGGTCCAAAATAAAATAAAATTAAAAACCAGCGTTTAAAATGCTCTTAATTTTAAGTTAGATCTACTTAATTCTGAGATAGTATCGAAATTTGACGATTCATCAGGTGATGATAAGTTGGCTATGCCCCTAATTTATTTTTAGAAGCAAAATAGAAGATATTATTATTTTGTGGCAACCTTTTAAATACAAAAAACATTTTGGGTGACAAAGTTATTCAGATGAGATGAAAGTCTTCATGTAAGAGTGGCTTTTTTTTGTGTGTGTATTTTTTGTTTTAATCATATTCTTGTTTAGTCAAGATGTTGTAAGCCCAATGGGTTTGACTTACATTTTGTTTTTGGTATTTCTGTTAGACTTACTTAAAGGATTTAATTTGACCAGAAAAGAAAAAAGAGGTTTCAATAGTTCAAGCCCTACTTCAACGAATCGAACTGTATGCTTGTTTTGGTAACTTAAACAACATAAACATTTATCTAAAGCTTTCAAGTATCACGTGATCTTTCAATAATATTTTTCACCATTAAAATATGAAGATTTCTGATTTATGACATGATGATGGTTTTTGAGAATTCTCCCCCAATAAGATCTCCAAAATTGATCCCCCTATTGGGTTGTGTTTCTGGTCCCTCCTGGCTGTAGCACTTGTATTGTTATATTTTTTCTGAGAAATGGAATATGTCATTTTCCGTGAACTGGTTGAGCCTTTTAACAGTCATAAGAATTAGAATTATTGATTTTATGTTAATGGAACTTGAGTAGTCTACATCACATGCATGTCTCAATTCGCCCTATTATCATAGCTTGCATCGCCATGGACCACGCAAATTAATTATTAATTTTACAAAACAAGCATGTGATATTTTTGTGGATCGAAAGGTGTCTTATCCTAACATATACATACGTTCTCCTCAACTCATGTATTTTACATGCATACTCTAAACCCCTAAACTCCATGAATGAATTATTAGTACTATCATCATTATTCCTATTCCCCCTAAATACAAAACTATATTCACCATATATCAAAAGCATTTCTATACCTATTTTGACCTTAAAACTATATATATTGACACATTCCATTTAGTATGGTTATGTCAAGCATTCCAACTAGGACCGGCAATATATACGTTACCTGTCCGGACTAACCCGATCGAGTAGGATGCGGTGCGAGTTTGTCTGCAAGTAGGATAGGGTATCCTATCCTATTCTATGCGCACCCCTAATATATTATATAATATATAAAAGTTATGTATATAGTGAAGAAAGTGAGTGTTGAACCTACAATCTTTTTCTTATAAAAATTTGAAATAACTACTAAGTTAGTTGATAATCATATTATTTGTAATTTTATGTTAGATTTTTTTTAAGATTTTATTGTTTTTAATTTTAATTTGAACTTAATTTTTTATTTTATTAATATGTATGGAATTTGGAATGGTTGAATTTTATATTTACTTTTTTTTTTTTCTGCGAGTAGGGTCGAATATGGTAGGGTTTAGAATTTTAGGATGCGGATTAGGTTAGGGTTGACCGGTTGAAAAATTCTCAACTCGCGATAGGGTAGAATAGAATTTTAAAAAAGTTTTCAATCTGCGAGTAAAATTAGAATAGAGTTCAAACCTTATCCTACCATACCCTACCCATTACCAGTCTAAATTTCAACTCTGCAATGTGCTAAGAATAAGAAAATTCTCCTTATAATACAAATATTAAATGTTGAACATACGAAAAAAGGACAATGATCTGTATACTTTGTATCATTTTAGCATTTCTAATTCAATTCCAAAGAACCTTCGCACACACAAACACTTAGCTTGTGGCTAAAGCAAATTAATGCGTTCAGGGTTTTATATCCACTTGACTTATTTATTATAGAAGTCTAGAACAGAGCCTTGCTTGCAAGAAAAATGTTGCTTGCTATTCTTTATTGGACCATCTAATTTGGCACGCCAACTGCCAACTCATCTTGTAGCATCCATTACAGCATATTCTTGCTTCTACTTTTTGTTCTAATAAATTAAGAATTTAACTTTGATGGCTCAGTGTAAAATCGCTTTACACGTGTATCTAATTACATAACGTCACATAGTAAAAATAATATTGACTGGACGAATAGTTATCTAAGAGAACAATTGTGATTACACGATTGTAATACTTTACACTGCATGACTATGTTAAACGTTTTACACTGTCCGTATATGAAAATTTAATTCATAAATTAAAGAATAAAATATACTTTATCCATAAAATCATATCTTCCACTAACATTTTTTCTTTATGACCATTTAAATTATCCATTCTACTCTTAAATTATTCAAACATGCCTAGTTAAATAACAATTTTGAATTCATTCCACCACGAATTTAAATACTATATAAATCACTAAACATAAAAGTGCTTATCAATTTATTAGTATTATTTTATGACTCTTACTTTCTGAATTTCATAATGAACACAACATCTCTTCATAAGATCATTACAAATTATAACTTCCCTTTGCAATATGAGACTGAGGCTTATTACCATTATGCAATGGCCTTGAATTAGAGTCAAGATAGTGAAGAATTATGACCATAGAAACTGAGCAAGCAAACATGGGAATTGGTCCAAAAAACCAAAGCAGCAAATCAAGAGCAAAATAAAGTGCTCTAAGTCCAACTGACCAAAAATCACTGCCTCTTATAACCGCTATCTCCACGCTACTCACAGGAACAGGACAATCCGGTGTGCTTATTAGATAGTTTGCATGAACAAAGTGCCTTGCTGATTGAATAAAGCATGCAAATGCAAGAAGGAAGCATAGCAACAAGCATATGTACTTGATTGAAATTGTGGTTGGTCTTGTGTCACCATAGATTAGCCTACTTTGGAAGAAGATGTTGGAACTATTAGCAATCCATGCTCCAATGAGAGAACATAGTGTCAATGAGACAGAGGCTAAGAATGTAGCTGCTGTTGTGTTGCTCTGAAGAACAGATAAAGCTGTGCTGACATCCCTTTTGTCTGGCTCAACCTAGACATTAATAAAGTATATAACTTTATGCATTGGTAGAGATGTTTATCAACTAGTTTTATTTTAATAGATATAGAATTCAAAAGGGTATTCAAATTTGAAGCAAAATCATGTTAATTAACTTGCCTGCATGATTCTATCAACCCAAATCTTCTTGTCATTGTTCTCAAACCCCATGGCTGTAGTGTGAGGCCGATTTAGATATCTGTAAAGGAGAAAGATGTGATAGGAAAACATGATGAACAATCCCAATGGGACCAAAATCAAGTCTAGGTACTCCTTGTGGAACATCATTTTGTTGCTTCAATTCCTTCCTAGGAGTCCCTAATTGTGAGGACTGATGGATATTGAGTGGGTTTTAATACTATCATTACCCTTCATTTGTATATAAATTGTGTCAACTAAACTAGCTATTAGGTGGAATGCTTGGTCATCTTTAGCATTAAGACATTGGCATTCAATTTGATCCACCAAGGACCAATCACATTTAATAATATGATATTATCTAATTCAACTTGCTAATTTATGTATTTTATTAGGAATAGTTGGTATTATTTATGATTACAGATAAAAACAATATTATTAATTAATAAGTTGCTTTAAAAGTGGGATAAGAAAAAATGGGCAGAAAGAAGATGCACTGGCTTGTATTCTAAAGGCAAAATTTTATGAAGTCATTTTTTCTTTTGCTAAAATTTAGTATTTGTCAAATGAATACGTTCCTTAAAAAGACCATTCTAAGGTACAACAAATGCAATATTTTCATCTTGACTCTTGACTATGGGTAAATTGATTCTTAATTATTCATAAAGTTAATTAAGTAATTAGAATATTAATTTTGAATTACTGCTAATAAATTTTTCGCCGTTTTCGGTAGGTTAGTAATTAGTATATATTAATTGTTCAAAGAGAAATGTTAAGGACTAATATTTTTTATTAGAGCAATGCTAGGGAACCAAAAAGGTATTAGCTAAAAATCAGTCAAAATATCTTTGGTGAATTCAAAATTTATACGAATTAATATATATGGATGTTTCTTCCGTTAAGTATCAGAATGTTTCTTTTTCATACTAAATGGATGTTCTTTTATATATTTTTCAATTTTTTTTGTATTGCAAATGTGAATGTGTCAATTTCTTTAAAAATTTTATATTTTTTTTAAATTTTATAAATAGTTAATTATTTTTGCTAAAATATAATTGGATATTTCTTTTGTTAAGTATTAGGATGTTTTTTTCATATTAAATAAATGTTTTTTTTTTATATTTTTCGATAAAACCGTCCTCGAGTATTGCTTTCACGGCCTACCAAGGTACGTTTTCACAACACCAACGCGAGGGGCCAAATTGTCAGCGGGTCGAATCGTTGCATTGTGTATGGAGATTCCGGTATTTTGGTTGGGATCGGTTCTGCCTTGTGCGGTAATTGAGTTGAATTGGCCAGTCATAGGGAGGAGGGGGAAGATGTTGCAATTTTGGAAGACTACGGCGGCGTTACCAAAAATAAAATCAACGGTGCCATAAATGTGGCAGTCGCTGTAGAATTGACGCATGGACTGGGCGTAGAGTGTGTCTTGGTAGCCCTCGAAGCTGCACATGTAGAAGGCTGATAAGTCGGCTCCGTTTCTAAGAGCAACTGCTTGGTGCTTGCTTGGCCCTGCTTTGTTTTGGAATGTTATGTTCACTGCTACAAAATAGAAGTGGAAGCCATCGGAGGAGTGGGTTGCAGTGGGGAGGCGGAGAGAGCTTGATGGTGAAAGAGAGAGAGGTTTGTGTGTGTGATTGTTAGAGGTGGGGTAAGTTAATGTGAGAGAGAAGAGGAAGGTTTTTATAGGTATCAATTAGGTTTAGTTAATGAATTTTAAATTTTTTAAATTTTGAATTTAAAAAATTTAAAATTAATTATTAATATAAATTAATGTGGTTTTGTTTAGTTTTTGGCTGGTAACCTCTTGGTTCCAAATACTTTTCCTTTTTATTAATATTAGCCTTAGCTAATATTTTGGGTCCATATTTTTTTGTTTTAATTATTTTGTTAGTCTCTATAATTTTACTAAATTTTAATTGAGTCTCTATATTTTTCTTTTCAATTGGATTCTTATATTACTTTTAATTTATTAATTAGGTCCTTTTCATATTAAAAACGTTAAAATTAACAAAATCTTTCTTCTAAAATATATGCGGTCAAAGATCTATGTAGATTTTTAATTCTGAACGACTTCAATTTGCGAAAAAAAATTCAATTAATTCTTACATTTTTTACAATAAAAGGACCTAATTATAAAATTAAAAACAGTGTATGAACCCAATTGAAAAGAAAAAAAGTATAGAGACCTAATTGCAAAATTAGTAAAACTATAAAACCAACAGAATAATTAAACTTATTTTTTTATACTATTAAAATTTATATAGCTGACTAAATATTAACAAAAAAAAAATAATTTTTTGTTGATAATGTAATATACTAATATTACTCTTGTTCAAAATATTTGAATAGGTAAAAATCATTTAATGTTAAAGATGCAGTAAAACTCAAAAAATATTTTTATTGTAGTGACAATTACAAAACTTTGTGCCATTATATACCATTAATATTAAGTATACAATTGTACTCCCTTTATTTTCTTAAGTAGTCGTCCACTCAAACAAAGTGGTATATTGGAGCTAAGATACCTCACATTTAATTATATAGGAATACAATGAAGATAGTTGAAGACAAAAAGAAGGAAATATATATCCACAACAGCACAAGGTTGTTGCACAAAAACACAGGCTGTTTGAACTTTGAAGCTTATTATAGGTTTGTTTAATGTTATTTATAAAGCACCAAGAGAGAAACTATTACAACAGACTCCCAATATAAACTGCTATTGTATATGCTTGTTATAAAGCAGAGGCCTAGATCATTAATAGAAATATGACTAAGATTTAACTCCTAACAAAATAAAGCAATGTATAGATCAATATCTCTGCCTTTTATTATTCAAGGATAAACTTCGATGAGTGACCTCATACCAAATATGGGTGTTATCTTATAGTGACTGAATCCAGCTTCCAAGAAGAGCTTCTTCCATTCTTTTTCTTCCCTCTCTTTTCCAGTGACCACACTCATCATTAGCAGATCAAAGAGGAGCTTTGATTCTGTCAATTCACGCTTATCATTCTTCTCATTGATCACTATGTCTATGATTATTACTTTCCCTTCCTTACCTTTGCTTGAAATAGCTTCTCTACACTTCTTCAGTACCTTAACGCAATCTTCATCACTATAAGCATGCAAAACTAACTGCGACATGAATATTAATCATACTTTAGCTAAAAAAGAAATATTAATCATATAAAAGATGAACAATTTGAATTTTGATTTTTGCATACCTTAAGAAGAATAGCATCAGCTGAAGGAATAGACTGAAACATGTCACCCCCAACAAATTTCAAGTTATTGCAATCTTGTGAAGTTTCAACAACGTGTGGAAGATCAAGTACTATGCATTGCAAATGAGGCAGAGATTCAGAAAGCAACCTAGCCACGGCGCCTTTTCCGCCACCAACATCAACCAATAAACTCAGCCCCTCAAAAACAGGCTTGCAATCTTTGATCACCAAATTCATCATTCCAGAATCACTGATCATTGCTTCATTGAAGAGGCCATTAAACTCTTGGTTTTGGCTTAAATAGTCCCAATAGCTTTTGCCATGTGCAGTGTGAAAGGGTGTAGGCTCATTTGTGTGGAACCATTCTGCCAAGAACTCAGGAGAGTGAAGTATAGCAGGATGAAACATTGCTTGAACAAAAGGAGAGAGAGTTGGGACAGTGTCTTTGAGGAGGAGCCTTGAGGAAGGTGTAAGATCATACCCCATTATTTCTTCTTCTTCTTCTTCTTCTTTTCCACCATCAATCTTGGTTGTAACAAAGAATCCAGAATGCACCAAGAACCGCATGAGCCTATACACATATCCGGATTTGTTAGGGTCAATTTGAAGTGCCAAGACCAACTCATTAAGTGTAATGGGTTGACCATGCTTGTGGATTATGTCTGGTATTCCCAAATGAACTGCACTTTTGAGGCACATAGACCCAATGAAATGGTATGTATAGCTGTATAAATGGGATTGAGCTTGAAACAACTCTTCAGCACTCTGCATTTGTTTCATCTCCATGCTTTCTTTTGCTTATGATCAATGGTCCTTTCTTGTTTTGACAAACGAAACCACTACTGAGATGTTCTAAGGAGGTCAGAAGTGGTTAATTTATGCTATTTGATGAATCATGTGAAGTCTTCTAAAATTGGGTTAGTTGCATAGTTGACCAGTAGTTCTTTTTCCCTTTATTTTCCCCCTATTTTTTTTGGCCCCCTCTTCTTGACTTGGACTCGCTCTTAATTGATATGACATTTTGGCTTCGGCGATGCAACTTGCAAGTGGATAGAGCTGACTTTTGTGCTTCGGTAGTTGATTGCAGAGAGATGACATGACATCAATCATCATTATAATACAGCAATATGGTATCACCAACTGTGAGTTGGTTTTGGGACAGGGCAGCATTGAGCATTTGAGCATTCTCCCTCGTGTGTATGGAGATCTTTTTCTTTTTTAGTGATGGGCTACCGCACCTTTTTGGGCGTCTCATATTCAAGGTTTTATAGAGATTTGAGAATGTGCTGGACTTGTTCGGTGAAAGAGGAAAGATGTGACAAGAGGAATAGAACAGTGAAAAACCAATTCAAGATCAATTAAAACTTAATGTCAGATCTTTTGAGAGGAGAACGAGAAACAGAGTAGCATTAGAAGTTTAGACAAAATTTTCACACTCAGCCACTCAGGTAACGGTCTGTATGAATCAAGTTAAGGTTAACCTAACTTAGGAAACATGAAGCACAAATAACATATCAATGAAGAAAATTGCCTTAACACCAGCTTTCAAAAGTCTTTACAAAGCAAATATCTTGAATTAGTTTTCCAGAATACCTTACATGCATTTATTGGCTACTTCTATTGACAACAATTCAAAGAAACCAGCACTACAATATATATATAAACCAAAACATATATATTTAGTGTGTTAAATACTGGCTAGTTGATCTTCGTGATACAAATACAAGCCAAGACCAAACCGGGCGCAAGCTTTGCAGAAAGCAATTTCCTCAGCTGCTGCAACTGCATCGCCAATGTGGCCATCACTTGGTGACACTGTCCCAGTTGCCTCACGATGTGCCTGTTATTGTTTATAAAGACAGAAATTGAATGCAGCTTAGACACTGTAGAAGATGTTACCAAATGCACAGCTAATGTAGAAGGGAAATACGCAAATTTTTTATCTGGTAAAGAGACTGTCTACACAGATGCATTCAAAACAAGGCAGCTAAACTAAATACTGATCAAAAGACCTTGCTTTTTACTTCGGAAGGACAATAACAGATAGGCTCCAAATTACACTCTAAATGTATGAAATGTTTGTAATATAAAGGAGTAGTATCTTTTTGCTAGTACAATCTTAACCTGATAAGCTAAATAGCATAACCAGCAACCCGTTAACCTGATAAATAACATAGCCATTTACATTATTAAGCTGTCCATTTCTACAGATATACATTCTTCTAGAAAATAACCTATACCCCTAAGAGGGGCTTGAAAAGTATAATAAAAACATGATCAGACATATTCTGAACCCCTCAATCCATAAAGTAGCAGAACTAAGACGAAGTGAGTGAAATCACAAAGACATGCACAAGATTATTGATTCCACACACTTAGTACTATGGCAATTTCTTTTGCTATTATGACTCATAGCATTGTACAGTGCATTCTTTCTAGCGTCAAATCACGCTCTGCTAGATGTTCAAGGGTACTCATTTCTGATCTCTTCATTCCTAATGAACAACAGTATCTCATAATCCCGGATCCTGTTGCAACTTGCCACCAGCAAGTAGCAACCTTAATGGAAACTTGAGACAAATTAAACAACATACAACAAGCTTAGAGGTTACTAAATCCCTAAACATTATAAAAAGAAACATGAATATCTATTAACAGAATTTAAAAAAGAAAATATAAGAGTAGATAATGGAAGAATCAACCCACCTCTCCATCAGATCCTCTCACAGTAACGCGATAAACCACAGTAACACTGCCATTGTCAGAGAATATGACATCACGTATCTCGCCGCACCATCCTGCAATGTAAACATGAGTGAGTTAACTTTTAAAGTTTACATTTTGATTAGAGATATCAAATTATTGAGTTTACAAAAACATGAAGAAACCTGGGGCATAGAAGCTTAACATCCTATTAGCATGATACCTTGCAAAGAGATAGCACAAGTTAAATTAATTAGATAATAATATTAATAACAAATACTCAAAGACAAAACAGAATTTATTTTTTGCCATCACCTTTAACCATCAATAAGATTCTTTCCAGTAATCTATATATACTTACTTTTAACTCGTATTTTTAAATATTAATAACTAACTGCTAATTAAAAATAATAATTTTTAATGATTCTCTAACCTTCTTATTAATAGTAATAATAGAAAAAAAGGAAGATTAGGTAGGGAAGTAGGTTCACCTACCACGGGATTAGCGTTGGATCGCGATCGTGAGGTTTGACGATATTCTCCGGGATTCTCTTGTTGAGGTCTCTGAGAATCTCGGCGAGAGGGCGAGCCAGCGAGTTCGTGAGAGGGAACGTCGTTTCCAGGGGCACAACGTAGTTCGAATTAGGGACACCTCCTCCTTTCTTGGTCTTTCCGCCGCCGTCACTGCTGCTGCTGCTGTTGCTGCCGTTGGTGTTGCTCCGTTCGACGGCGCACACCACAAGGGGCAATGCAGTCCTCTTGATTCTCGTCCTCCAGCAGCTGCTGCGATCTGTTAGTGTAAGTGAACCCGAATTAGGGGTTGTGGTTCTGTTAACGGCGTTGAATGATGATGAACAGGCAGGGATTGCATTAGTGGTGGGTGTGATGGCGAACCCCATGATTGCCTCTCTCTCCCAGATTTGATTTGAGATTGATTTTGAAGAAGGGGAAACTATATTGACTTTCTTTCAGTGTGTAGGTAGAGGTAAAAGTAGACGCCCATCAACTAATTACACATATGCTTTCTTAATTAATTCTAGTTAATTATTCTTCCCGTAACAACGTCATTTTAATGCTATTTATTATTAATTGTTATTAACAACGTTAATTACGCATATGCTTTCTTTAGTACTAGTTTCTTTATTCCTATTTTTTATTTGGAAAGTTACTCTTTCTTAGTGATAGGATTCTTGTTCTAAACGGAGTTACTCCTTTCGTGGAACGCCGTCCTGTTGACTAGTTTCGTTTTCATAGAGCAAAATTCTCATTTGTTTTCCTAACACAATTCTTTTTGTTAGAAAACATGGTTGTTTAATTTGGAATTTAGGATGTGTACCCCATCAAAATAACAATGTAATTTTTCATTTTTATTATATTTGAGTCTTATTGAAATAATTTAAAACCAACTGTCTTAACGAAACTTATAATTAAAGTTTGAGTAAATTACCATTTGTATCCATGAAAGTTGAAAACGCTGACAAATCTACTCACAAGAGACGAAAACTACCAAATGTAGCCATCAATCATGAATTCCATGGGACAAAATTAACCAATCCATATTCCGGCGTTGACTCCGTCAGTAACACTCCCTACGTGGCACTTCACGGCGTGACATGACTTGGGGGGCTGCAGATGTGGATTGCTGACATGTCTGACCGTTATAATCTACCCTCAACCCCAAAATTTTCCAAATTCAAACCTTCTTTCATCTAAAGCACGAACCCTAGATTCACAATAATCTTCGAAATTATACCGATGTCGAGGCGAAGACTCTTTACTCCACCTTCGAATGGCAGCGGTAGTGTGTCTGGAAGCTCAATTTCAAAACGGGTGCATGATAGGAAGTTCAATGGCAGATGTTTCTGTGGGTTAGGGGTGACGCTGTTACAGTCGGGGATGGCGATGAGTCCTGGGAGGTGGTTCGTCCGTTGTCCCAATTGGAATGTAACCCGTTGTACACCCTGTTTTGTGGGAGTTGAATGTGCATCTGATTTTACTTTTTTTGCCATGGATAGAACTCGGGCTACAACTTCTTTGCATGGGTAGACGAAATCGAAGGGCAGTAGAAGGGTTTGAGGAGAGAACTGTCGGAAAGAAAGATGCAGGAAGATGTTGATGAGGCTGAGGATGAAGTGAAGATGCTCACCAGATTAGGGAGCTTTGAAGCTGAATTTAGCAAAATTAGGTTTTGGCTTCTGATGATATCAATGGCTGTGGTTTGTAATGTTGTGTGCACTGTGTATCTGATTCTTAGGAGGGTTTGATCCTTATTAGTTGTTAGTGTAAGATCATGACAAAAATACCCATGATCGATTCTAAATATGTCATTTGTGCACACATGGTATCCAATTAATGTCAGATGTAGCCTTATAAGTTATGTAACATGCAAAAATTATCTGGTACTAATTGCAATTCTTGTTTACTTTGTGGTCCAAAATAACATCAAAGACAAGCATAACATCTTGATAAGTATGTAGTAACTGGCTTATAGAAATGTGCAAGATACTGCTAAGAGTTATCAAAACGTAAACAAAATAAGGCATAGTATGTGACATGTCCAACAATTGTACGATAAACTGCCAACAGGATTACAAAAAAACATAACTTATAAAACTATTGCTTCACGGAATTGGAGTGGAGTTGCTGCTTCCGCTTGACCCCTCTTTCAAGTGTGCAGTTGTTGACCCCTTTTTGGCTGGTGGACGGAAGGCTGGCTGCGGCCACCTCTTTGAGGTTGATACTCTAACTGTGGGAGTTGGCATGAACTCCATGAACCTTGAAGTAGTACCCTGGGAGGCAGCTTGCATAGTTTGAGGTGTCACAGTGGGTGGCACATCAAAGGCTGGGGGTGATGGACTAGTAGTAGTTGGTGTTATTGGGCTGACAATAGGCGGAGGAGGTCGTGGTTGCTGACTAGTTGGTGGGGGTCTCCTCACATTCTTCTTCTTCTTTGGTGGCCTTTTTGCAGTGGGTGGCCTAATTGAAGGAGACCTGACTGGATTAGGAACGGGTTGACGAACTGGGGTAGTCTCCTGTTCAGATAGAGAGGTATGAGTGATATAATGACATAAAACTTATAACTTGTAAAATGGGATTGCAAAATAAATCAATAGAGTTACAGGCGGGGGCTGAGTTGTTGCTGCTTCAGCTGCTTGAACAGCTTCAAGAGTTTCCTCCCAGAACATCTCCTCTAGTCTTGCCGCCTCCTCTTCGTCATCCGCAGCAGGTGGGTGTTGACTTGCACTTTGTCCCCCAGCACTCCCAGCCATTGCCTCCTTCTTCTTGGAACAGCTGCGACTGTTATGTCCAGTCTGCAGTAACATATGGCATGAAACAAAACATGGAGCATGATTTCATAAGTAATGTAACATATGAAGTATGATTTACCTTTAGGCAATACTTGCAGGTGATGGGGCCATACTTCATGGGTGCCCTATGTGGATCTGGGGTGGGTTTCTTTGGGGCGTCGTTCTTTTTGTCTCTTTTTGACTTTGGCCTCCCAATCTGTTTCTTGTATACTGGTGGGAGTACAGGTGGTAGGTCAACATGCTCCCAGTATTCTTGACTTGGAACAGGTTGGATGACGAACTGGTATGTGCTGTTATATGCCCCCATGGAAAGCCAGTTGTGTGCATGTTCCTCTGGCCGCCTATTCTGGTATGCAAGGGCAGCACATGCATGCTTGCATGGCAAGCCAGTCAGTTGCCAAAATCTGCAACTGCAAGTCCTCTTTCCTATGTCCACCATAACCTTATGTGGCAAGCATTGAACTTCATACACATTTTCAGGATCATCTCCAGTGAGAAACGGCCGCCACTTATTGCTCTCCCTTTTCTCTTTTTCCAGCCTACTCTGCTGCACCGGAGTGATGACTCCGTTATATCCCACCAACGCCTTCTTGTTTCTAGCAATTATGCCCATCATGTAAACCCTCACATCTTCCAGCATAGTTATAATAGGCTTCCCTCTCGTATTCTTGATCCTAGAATTGAACGATTCGCAGTTGTTGTTCGTGTAATTGTCAAACTTTGAGTATTCGCTAAAGCCAGACCTACTCCATTGACTTGGAGGGATCCTGTTCAGATACTCCCAAGCATGTGGATTAACCCATCTGATCCGATCTAGTACAGCATTGAACTCTTGGAAGGTTGTGGCCTTGGCACACCTCCACATTGCCATCTTCAACTCTGTATCACCCCACTGTTTTCTGAAGTTCTGCCATATGTGCATAGCACAATATCTATGATGAGCTCCTGGGTTTACTTCACGCATAGCAGGGATGAAGCCCTAGTGGGGAAATGCAAAGCAATCATATGATTATCCTTTATGACAGCAATAACTACTTAAAGAACATTGTAAACCACTAATTATAAAGACATACACGAACAATAAGAATTGAGACCATTACCTTCTGCATGTCTGACATGAAGTTGATTCCATTGATAGCTGCGTCCCCTAAGTCTTCTTGGAGAAGTTCGAGAAACCACTTCCAACTATCCTTGCATTCGCACTCCACCACAGCATAGGATATAGGGTATATATGGTTATTGGCATCGTGCCCGATCGCAGTCAACGACTGCCCAGGGTAGTATCCCTTTAGAAAAGTACCATCTAACCCGATAAAAGGCCTGCAGCCAACTGAAAAGCCCTTCTTACACCCTTCCAAGCATATGTAAATCCTTTTGAATTTATGCCCAGTCCTTTCGACATAATCAGTGCTAATCCTTACGGTGGAGCCATGGTTGATCCTTATTATTTCATTAGCATAATCCCGAAGAAGTGCATTCTGAGCTATCTCTGATCCTTCTATTAGTTCTTTGGCCTTCACCATTGCACGGTATATCTTCCTCTCATTGACAATCACATCAAACTCCTTCTTGAAAAAATCATGTGCCTGCCTTTGAGTCATGTCTGGAATGTCACGAATCTTGTCCTCAAGCTCCTCTACAACCCATTTTCCATCTGCAGATTTGTTCTTATTTACTCTGCTGCAGGTATGTTTGTTGACAAAGGTCTTCACCTGGAAGCTTAATGGAAACGACCGTTTTGCACAATATATCTGCCATGGGCAATCCTCATCATAACATATGGCCTTGCACCTAGTTGAATCAACTCATGGGAAGAATATGCTTCGCCCTAGGTTGATGTTGAACTTCCTAACTGCCTTCTTGAAATGCTCCAGATTCTCAAACTCCATGCCAACATCCAACCTTACCTCCCTTACTGGAGCATCGGGATTAGCTTGAGGAAATGCTGCTTGCTGACTGTCTTCATCATCACTTGCAACAGAATCCAGCTCTTCAGACTCGTAACAATGCATCCCTGCACTGGGCTCAGACATATCTTCACCCTCCACAGGTATAAAGATTGAAGGATGCTTGTTTGGATCCTGGTTATGTATGAAGGTTTGCCCTGATGGAGGAGGCCTGACTGTTGATCGTCTTTTCCGCTTCTTTGGACTACCACCACCCACATATGGGTTTATAGACGGTTCGGGCTGTGAACTGCTAGGTTGACTCTCTTGACAAGGTGTTTCATTCTCATTTTGAATGCTCTGCTCCTGAGACTCTGGTTCGTGGCAAAGTTGTGGGATGTATTGTGTGAAAACCTCATTAGATTCCGCAGGCCCTTTATCAACTGTGAGAGTCACTGACTCTGCAGAAACGGGATTTCGGTGTCCAGTTTCTTCACTTCTAACTGACACACGTGGTTGTTGAGGGTTTGGAGGAGTCTTGTCCAACGGCTCATGTGGAGACAAATTGGGTTCGGTGGGTGCATCTGGGGTCTGAATTATCCTTGGTGGCTCTTCGAAGGTTACTTTTGGTGAGTGTGTGGGGAGATTTGGTTGGTCACTGCCTAATTTTGGTTGTTGTGTGTTTGTTGGGGGTAGGATGGACATCTTTGTCTACCGCATCATCCTCTGTTTGGGTATCGGGTCCAGGCATACCTCCTTCA
>NC_029794.2:3953530-3959091 GCF_000816755.2 Arachis ipaensis | reverse complement strand
CTTTCCCTTCTTCTTTGGGGTTGGGGGTCTCCTAACACACAGTTTGGTTCTGTGCTTGACTGGGGTCTTCGTAACATTTAAAATCTCAAAATCTGGTTCATGTTCATTGTTTTCTTCTGCAAACTCCGGAAGGTTAACTGGATGCTCAGTGAACACCTCAACTCTCCTCCCATTAGCAATGGTTGCTTCGTACATAGTCACCACATCCATGTCAAGTCTAAGCAACCTCAACCCACCATCCAACTCCTTCCCAGGTTCAAGCCAGTAAAGCTCGCTCACATCAGTGTACCCTATATCCTTTACTAAGTCATTCATGAAGAACCTATTTAGGATATCGACATTCACTCGTTCAATCTTTGTTTTCTCACCCCCAACGTATGCCAGTCTGCCATCATCGCCCTTTTCAAATTTTTTTCTGTGACTAATGACTAACGTAATGTGGATAGTTGCCATCTGCAAACAGACACTCCCTAATTAACAACCAAATTATAGCAAATACAAGCACACCCTAATGAAAACCCAGTTTCCACAACCATGCACCGAAAAACAAGAAAACCATGACATAGAGATCAACGGTTACTACTTACCTATGGATGACACCACGCAACTCCACCCGCTGAAACGATCCACACCAACAAGCACCCTCTCTTCAATACGGAGATTATCGTCGGCCTGGGAGTTTTTCTTTGAGTGTAGAAGATGAATAGTTTCTTCCTAGGACTCTACCCTTTGTTTTCTGAAACGCACGAAGATAAAAACCTTTCCTAACTGTTCATTTCTAATTTCCCTTTTTTTTTAAAAAAAAATTCAAATTTCATTTTTTTAAACTAATTGTAATTATAATATCCACGTCTGCAGCCCCCAAACCATGTTACGCCGTGAAGTGCCACGTAGGGAGTGTTACTGACGGAGTCAACGTTGGAATATGGATTGGTTAGTTTCGTCCCACGAAACTCATGATTGATGGCTACATTTGGTAGTTTCCGTCTCTTGTGGATATATTTGTCAGCGTTTTGAACTTTCATGGGTAGAAATGGTAGTTTACTCTTAAAGTTTTTAAAGTTTTAAGTAATAATATGATTTGGAAGTTGGCGAACGGTGAACGGAGGTTAGTACACTAACACAGTAACACGAGTTCGAGTATTGCGCAACTGCGTTGGAAGTTGGAACTTGGAAGGCTGAAAAGGGAAAATGTTCATTCAGTCCTTTTTTCATAAAAATATTATAACTTTCAATAAAGCCCAACAAGTTAGACTTATATGGCCCAAACATTTTGTTTGGCCCAATCCAAACTAGGCTTCGTTTAAGAACACACAAAAAAAAGGTAGCCTTCGTTTTGGTTAACGTTGGGAAACACCGAAAGAAACCTCAATTGTGTCAGAAATGGTTACAGTGGCAAGCACCTCACTGTTCACCCCTCTTGTTCCCCTTCTCCCCAGCACCAAATTCTCTCCAACAACACTGCACCTCGCCGACACAACCACCAAAGACTCCAACTTTGCCATCTCCTGTTCTTCTTCTTCTTCCAACGGCATTTTCCACACTGAGCAAGAATTGCTTGAAGCCATTGCCGACTATGACGGCAACGACCTCCCCTGCCTCAGGACCTATGAGAATGACCTCGCCCAGCTCACCCTCCTTGGAACCGTCGATTTCAACCAGGCCTTAACTGCGGCCGCCGCTGACGGCGGCGAAGTCGCCGACGAGCATGTCAACGCCGACATGGATGCCATGGTCGTCGAAACCATGAATCCTGGTCCTTCCGGCGAGAGAAGCACTGTCTCTACCCGATTGGTTAGTTCAATTCAATTTCCCTTGTTTAAACGAAACTCTGTTAATAGCAACAACAATGAGTATTATATTTTTGGGGTGTGGTTATGTTCAACAAAATGCTCAAATTCCACTGAAAAATGTAACTATATAGGTTTCATTGCTTAATAGTTAATGTTTTTCTTGTATCTAAGTTGCTTGGTAAAGTGAAAGTGTTGGAGCTGAAAACATGGTATGCTTTGTATTGATGGAACAATGATATTAACATATTAAGGGAGTGTTTATGTATTGCATTTGTGTATATTGAACCATGCACTAGGTCTGACTGGAATTTTAGGATGCCTTTGGTGGTCCTGTTTTGGAAACATTTTGGTGTTAAGTATGTTGCTAATTTCTAGATGAAACTTATAGAAATGCAATTTGAGGTTTAGATCTTTAAAGCCTGTTGTCTTGACAGTTCTTACCTGCTAAGAAAGTTAAAGAAAAGGCGGCTAAGCTCAAGAAGACTATCTCGAGAGATATTTTTTCTAGCAATGCATCCAGAGATATACTTGCTATGACCTTTAGGCAAGTGGTTCTGCAGCAGCTTTGGAACTTTGAGCTGATTGTCTTTGAACCAGGAGAAGAACGGAACATGGGGGATCTTGAAGCCCCGAGAGAGGTATGTTGCTTACCTTTACTTTCTTTTGAAAATGAGATTTTATTTTCTCCATTGTTTTTTGTAAATTGTAATGGCATATTAAAATGTCTGTCCTGCAGGTGGCCCTGATACTGATACATTCAGTTGTTTTTATGCATTTCATATAAGCAGGTTTCTGCATCTTTTGCCCTTGGCTCATCTGATGAATCTCTTATCTCCAAGCTTGCAGAAGCTGTTTGCATTGCTGCTCTTCAAAACACTCAACAAGAATTTCTAAATAATCTAAATAGTGGTAATAGAAGCAGTTTCTTTCCCTGGTTTAAGAAGTCTAAAAGGATACAATCAAATGATTCTTCGGTCTTCTTGTACAAATTATTTGAAGATGAGATAGTTGAAAATGCTAGGAGTCTATTGGATAAATATAATTTAATGAAGGATAGTGATAAGCCTTTGAAAACAAAATCAATGCATCGCTGGTGGAAGCCATCGTGTTACGAGAAATTAGAAAAAATTGGTGGTTCTCATTTCAGTGCTTGGGCAAGCGAGTATGTACCTACATATCGATTAGAGATTGATGCCAATATAATGGGAGATGCAAAAATTCATGGCTGGAAGAAGTCTGCAGATAATAGGTGGGAAGCTCTTTTGACCCACTCTCAAATGGTACTTTATCTTTACCTTTTGCATTGAATGCCTTTTGGAGTTTTGGCGGTGGAATTAATTTTTTTGTTCTCAATTTTCTGTTTTACCTTTTGCATTGAATGCCTTTTGGAGTTTTAGTGGTGGAATTTATTTTTTTGTTCTCAGTTTTATGTTAAATAAATATAAGGAAGAGAACATGGTGAGACACTGGGGTCAATGTTCTTGTTCATGAGTATTGGATGGCCTCATTGCTTCTAGTTGCTAAAGTGTCAAATGATACTCTTACTTTACTACATAAGAAGGGGCAATTGAGCACACTAATCAGTGATTAACTTGACCAAAGAAAAGTAATATTTTTCTTTTGTGTTAAATAATTCATGCAAAACCATTAAAACACACAATTATGACTTCCTCTAAATTTTCTGGTTAAAAATATTATAGTGCAAACCCAGTCAGGAAGAAAAAAGATGATCAGGAAAGCAAACTAACAAAAACGTGCAAAGTGTAAGGGTTGATAAAATATTAATGAAGACTGAGGGTGAGGCTGAGAAACAACCTGGAGAGTTACAGACAACTTTCTAAACAGATCAGGCTCTTAACCCAATGATAATGTGTATGGCGGTTTGTTAACTTCAATTATGATGGCTTTATGTTTATATATATACATGATTTTAATTATTGGTTATTGAACGTATTGCTGCATAGGCTTACCTGAAATTATGTGACAACTATGTTATCAATATCATGTGTACAATTGATGTTCATTTTGCTCCAAATTTCACAATATTGCAGGTTCGATTGGCAGAAGTGCTAGATATGTATTATGTGGATCCTTATTCACTAGTTGATAAGCAATTATCCTGTAGTGTGGCAGCCAATGTTGCCAGTGTGTCTAATAAGAAGGTAGTCAAGTGTCTGTGTTTGTTGCTTGAAGAGTAATATTTTCATCTTATATTTCCTTCATATGACTCCACTGAGGTAGCACTTACCTGTTTTTTTTATCATTTTAATTGGTAGGGGGGCTTGTCTTTATCAAAACTGTTGTCAGTCTCCCTTGCAAGTGGTATATTTCTTTTTGCAGTCACTGCTCTGGGTCAATTATGTTTGCCTCATTTGTTCAAGGAAAAGAAACACCTTGTAGATCATAGATCTCCGTCATCATCTGAAATCAATGTTGTAATGCATGGCAGTTCGGATGCAACAAAGGTATGCAGTTTATTCTTTTCCCCCCTTCTATTATTTGCTTATTATGTAGAAAATATTCAGAAACAATTTATATGCTCAATTTATGTGTTGTTTGGGAATGCAGATTTCATTTTCTTGTTCATTTCAATTTATAAGCTCAATTTTCTTGCTATCTGCAAACAACAATGAATGCTATTAGAAAAAGGCTTGTCATATTAAATGCTATTAGAATCAACTAGTCTATAGCATTGAGCTGTCTGAATTCTGCCACTTTCTTGTCATTGTTATGAGTTTGCTTGCCATGCTGTGACAGTGACTGGTGCAAAGGTTATAAACTTACCTCTGGGGGTAGGAAAATCATGATTTGGTTAGCAGATCCAAAGCTATAGAACTTGAGTGTAGGTATTTTGTTGAAATGGAATGGCCTTACCTTACCTTTTTTTTTTTTAAATAAACAAAAGTTGCATCAGTGGTGGATATTTACAAATAAAAAAAGTATGTCATAAGCTTTAGCTTTTAATCTGCATATTTTTACCCTTTGAAATTCTTTCTCAGCCACATCATGTTCCATGGCTGTTTTCTTGTGTTCGTGCTAGCATATCTGTATTGTTTGTTTTCGTGTTACCATACCTTTAACTTCTGTCTGAAGAGTGCTTCTTTTTGTTGGCTATATTGCATGGATAGTTGGAAGATTTTTGCACATTAGCTGTTGAAAAGGTAAAGGATGCTCTTGGGTGGTCCGGTGACATTAGGAAGGAAGATGGTATTGGCGTCTATATTGGAAAATTGCCGCCCTACTTGAGAAGAGGTGAAGGCGATGCTACTCTCGATACCACTCTAGATAACTTAGATGCAGATGTAGTAGAGTCCATGGAGGACATTGATAGTTACCAGGTACTCCAGATCTTCAGAATATTCTAAATAACCTTGCCTTCTCTTTGGTGCATCTTTAAAGTTAACAGATGACTTGTCATGAGAACTTCAATTTCATGAACTGCTTGAGGCTTGAGTCTCCTTAATGTGGGGGTAAAAACTGCATTCATGTGACGCGTCATGTTTGATCTGTGTTTATCAACCTGGTCTGGATGCACGACAATGGTATCTGGAAACTCTTAATAGTACATTTGATTCTGTCCTTGACCTTGCAATTGCTTGAAAATCAGGTGGTTTTCTCTAGCGACGGGAGCGTAATTGGTTTTCAACCTCTAAGTCGGGTGGCCGTCTTTCGATGGGCTGCTAATCCTCTAACGAGGGAGCTATACGGAGGGAAAAAGCTTTCACCGAGTAAGTTCTAGTTGCTTTTTAGAACACAATTAGAAGGCTT
>NC_029794.2:3952041-3953524 GCF_000816755.2 Arachis ipaensis | reverse complement strand
GTTCTCCCTTCCAAGAAATGTTTTCGTTGTAGAGTTGTTAATGTCAGTGAATCCAGATGCTTATTTTGCTGTAGCTAGGCCATTTCGGTGATTAATATTGATAGCAATACTTCCTAATAGCTGGTTTTACTTATAAACAGCAATGATGCACAATTTTATTCAATAGATTTTGTGAGAAGTTGAAAACGTCCTTCCCCAGCTTTGCCCTATTGTTTGAAAAGTATTGTTGTTATTGACCAACACGTTCTGTTTGTAAATTTGAAGTGAATAGATTTAAAGTTTACTTCTTGTATTATTACCTCATTGACCAAACTTATAATTATTCAATGGGGCGTAAGTATGAAAGAGTTTCTTTCAAATAATTAAGTATATCCTTAAAATAGAATTCTGTCATGGGAACGAGAATCAATATGAAGAAAGTATAAAGTAGAAAGCACTCACTCCTACCTGATTATAGAATTGCCGGGAGATAGCACTCACGAACTACATGACTTTCTAAACCGTTGGCAATTTTTAGAATGAGAAGAGCATGAAGTATCACATTCTTGTGAAATCCACACTGTTTGAGCTCTATTCTACATAACTTGGCAGAAGTATCACATTCTTGGCCTTGATTCCTTCTGGCAACAATGGGCACCACTTCGTTTCATGTTGCAGTGTATCCATGGTTTGCCTTAGGCCATCTTACATCATACCTTCACATATCCAACAAACTTGCTGAGAGAGGCAACATGATTTCATTTCTAATGCCTAGAAATACCATACCCAAATTGGAACATTTCAATCTCTACCCAGATCTCATCTCCTTCATTCCGATAACCATACCAGATGTCGATGGCCTCCCTCCTGGGTCTGAAACAACTGCAGACCTTCCTTTCTCATTGTATTCCCTTCTCATGGCAGCAATGGACCTCACTGAGCCTGCCATTGAAAATTTTCTCAGAGAGCTTAGACCCCATATGGTATTCTTTGATTTCACATATTGGTTACCTGCATTGGCATCCCGGTTAGGCATTAAGGCTGTAAATTACTGCACAACTAGCCCTGCCGTTGTAGGATATGTTATAAGCCCAGAAAGAAAACTCCATGAAAAGTCACTAACAGAAACTGATCTATTACACCCTCCACCAAGCTTTCCTGCATCAGCCATGCGGCTACAACCTTATGAAGCAAGAGATGTAGCTGCTATCACTATAAAGAGTCACGGCAAAGGCATTTCATTTATGGAGCGCCAAATTATATCTTTCACCAGCTGTGATGCTGTCATTTTCAAAACTTGCAGAGAAATGGATGGTCCTTATTGTGATTATCTTGAAAGGCAAATGAGAAAGCAAGTGTTTCTGGCAGGACCAGTTTTGCCATACCCACCAATATCCAATTTAGAAGAAAAATGGGTGACTTGGCTAGGAGGTTTCAAACCGAAAACAGTGATTTTCTGCGCTTTTGGAAGTGAATGCATTTTGAGTAGCTACCTATTTGAGGA
>NC_029794.2:3938601-3951907 GCF_000816755.2 Arachis ipaensis | reverse complement strand
AGACCCCCGACCGGAGCAGAAACAGTGAAGTCAGCTTTGCCTGAAGGATTTATTGAGAGAACAAAAGGAAGAGGGGTGGTTTATGGAGATTGGGTTCAACAGCAATTGATCTTGCGCCACCCATCCGTGGGTTGCTTCGTAACTCATTGTGGTTCTGGATCATTAACAGAGGCCATGGTAAATGAGTGCCAAATGGTACTGCTCCCCCACGCAGGAGATCAATTTATTAATGCAAGAATAATGAGTGAAGAATTGAAAGTAGGAGTAGAGGTTAAGAAAAGTGCAGATGATGGACTATTTACTAGGCAAGCTGTGTGCAAGGCTGTGATAACTGTAATGGACACTGATAGTGAAGTGGGACAAGTTGTGAGAAAGAACCATGGCAAATGGAGGGAGTTCCTACTCAGCAAGGGGCTCGAAAACTATTACTTGGATGATTTGGTTCAGAAGCTGCATAGTCTGCTCAAATCTTGATTTAGACATTATTAAAAATATTGAAAGCCACTAGATGAATAAATAGCATTTACATATGAGCTGGGAATACATATTATGGTAATCACAAAAATGAATGTGATTCTTTGGGGTGTAAGTTGAATATGACTAGATAGTAGACTAAAATCAGATTCTGCTGCTAAGAATTTTATCCCCTGCCATAAATGTCATAACATTCTATATTTCTCATATCCCAATTATTGGGTTTAGTGTGTTTCCTTGTAAAGTAAAAGGCCTCAAAGGTAGCTAATAAATATCAGTGTATGCTATCCCCATGATAACTTATAAAATGCACTACTCACGACATCACTTGATATTAACTGAAAAATGAAATGTTTCAGCAGTTTTAACTTGATATATAAATATATAATGAATTCTACAAAAAGCCAGATTAAGAGTATCATCAAGTATATATGTTATTTTCCTTGAACTTGCATCTAAATATAGAGGCAAAGAAACTTCTCTCCCTCTTCTTGTTGAGGACGTCATTTTTTTGGAGTGGTTTCTGGATTTTCTAGCCCAAAACGACGCCTGAACTTGGCAATCTGCCCCAAACTCTCGGCCATCTGACGCCTTGCCCGGAAGTGGTAAACTTTGCCAACAGGGTGTATCTTTGTCATCATGACATGCATCAATCTACCCGTTTGTGTAACATAGGTTATCCATTGCTTCTGCGGGTGCACTCCCTTCTTCATCTCCTGCCAATTTGCAATACATCCAAGCTTATCAACAACGGACACACCATACACACATTTGATCCAAAAACAAAATAACAATGATAATAATAATTGTTAATACAAATAATTCAGATCAACTATTGTTTTTCATTTCTGTTTTGGGCATAATGAATGAAGAGCGATAACCATGTCTCTCCACGAACAGAGCTAAAAAAACGAATAAGGCTTGCCTTAAAATTTAGGAACTGTAAGACCAATAATACAGCTCCAGAAGAACAATGGATAAATTTCAGGAATTGAAAATAAAAAGCGGAACTTGCAACAAGCAACCCATAAAGGCACAACCAAACTCATTCTAGCAGCTGGGAAAAAAAATAGCGAGAGAAAAAGTTCAAATTGAAACAAATGATGAGGTTTACCTAAAATGGTGGTTGCTGCAGCTGAGATTAGATTGAATTCTCTGGACTGTGAACTGTGGGAAAAGAAAATCTGTTCCTCACTCTGCAATTACCGACGTAGAAGACGAAGAACAGGTTTTAGGTCTTGGACCTTGGAGATAATTTGGGCCTCTTGGGCCCATTTGAGTTTAGAAACAATACCCCGAAAAATAAATAAAAAAGTTTTGTGAAGCAAACTGCAAAAGAATAAAATAAAATTGAAAATTGGAAATACAGATTCCGAATTGGATTCATCAAAATTTGTAATGGAGTAAACGCAACTAGGGTTTTTGACAATTAAAAAAAAGAAGAAAAGATTGGAATTTGGAATAAAGTGAAAGAAAGCGCATCACCTTTTTGGTTTGAGCATTCTATTCTATTTGATCATAAACGATTGCTGCAGAAGAGTAGCATTATTCTAATCTGATCGTAGTGTGTGAGTGATTGGTATTATTGAATTGGAACTGCGATGGGAAGGGGAAAATACAAGAGCAAGCCCACCGGTCGCCGCCAGTTCTCCACGCCGGAAGATCTCCGTAAGCACAATTCTCAAACCCTTTTATTCTTTTCCATCTGATTCCCGTTGTTGGTGGTGTTGTCGTTTCTTCTCAAAATCAGTGAAATTCTATTCAGCTTGTTGCAAATTGTGATTTTGAGCTAAGTTTTTATGTAGCTGGTTTATTGATTCAATAAAATTGAAGCAAGCGTGTGTTGTTTTTATGTGGACGTTTTGTAGTTAGATCTGGATAGACTGTGAAGTTTGATAATTAATGAATATACTGTTATGTTGAATGAAATTCAAATTAGCGTTCATAGTTGGTTTATGCTGTTAATTCTTTTATCTGAAGCTACAAGCTGCAGTGCTGCACTATAGATGAAATAAGCATCAGTTAGGACCCTGGATGAATATGAAAAATATTATAATTTGTGATGAAAATGGAAAATTAATGATTATGTAGTGTTGCTGAGATTATCACTTTTTTGGCCTATGATTGTGGTTGGTTTCTATATGGGCTACCATGAAGGCGACATTGCCTAGTTGCTAGATGTTATATAAGTCTATCACTTAAAAGATATGTCTGTCTTGTTTGTGAGTTTTAACACATAAGGAAATAGAACTGCCAGGTTTGTTAATAGAATTTTGGTTTTCCCTCCAAGATTTGTTAACCATTTCAAAATTTGACTATGCTGGGGAGAACTGATTTAGATTGTTGTTTAGGCATTTCAAACATGATTATGGTTTTGGCTTAGATTGTTTATGTGACTATGTGAGGCTGATAAATCATGTAGGAACTTGTTTGTGAAAGTGGTAGTAGATCCTAGAAATTTTATTCTCTTTTTAGGATTGATGACAGAAAGAAAAGCTTCTATAATGATTTTCTTTGATCAGCCCTTAAATCCTTTTAAGTTTTAGAAGACAAAAGCTTCCATTATGATTTATACTCTATTGATATACTACACTGTTCAATTGGTTAAGTTATAACCCAATTCTCTAAATGCGAAACTGAGCTGTATTAAAAGTTTAAAATTTAAAATAACAAGATAGATTGTGATACCAACACCTCTTTCCTCTCCTCCTTTAAAGAGATGAAACAGAAGAGATATTTCTTAATTTCATAAAGAATACTTTTGAGAACTCAATATTTCATTTGACTACTGCAGTTGCTGGTACCTCAAACCGGCCTCGAACTTTTAGACAGGTTTTCTTCTACACCCTTTTCCCCACCCCCTCTTTCTCCTTTCTCTCAAGTACACATCATTTGTTCACTTTACACAGAATAATTTTGTCAGTTTGGATTACCTATGGTGATTTGTTTTTAAAGAAATACAATGTACAATTGTACATGATTATAATTAAACTGTTTCCATTTTCTTGATATCTTTTGCAAACCAAATTTTACTAACCTGATCATTTTCTTGATGACTTTATTAGAAAGAAGCTGAGCATGAAGAAGAACCCAAGGAAGTGTCTGAGGATGAATCTGGGGAAGAATCTGAAGAAGAAGAAGCCACAGTTAATTTACTACTATATAAATTTTCCTGAATTGTTCACTTTTTTGTGTCCTTTTGTTTGCTTCTGCAGTATGCCCTCGTAAGTATGAAATTGACTGTCCTGTTGCCATATAATGTATGCAGAAGAGTAAAGGAACTCAAGGGATTATTGAGATTGAAAATCCTAACTTGGTAAAGCCTAAGAGCTTGAAAGCTAGAGATGTTGATGTGAGTTCAACTTTCCCTTTCGATCTTTACACTGACATCTTATTATAATAAATTTCATGGTAAATATAATGCTAGCTTTTTTTTCCGTCGGTGCAGGTTGGAAAAACTACTGAACTTTCAAGGCGTGAAAGGTTTGTTATTTTTTATTCGCTTCTTGTTAAAGCAAGATTGTTAAAGGAGATCTGGACATTCTATTTGTCTAATTGCTTTTTCCATATTGGTGAAAGTTGTGAAGTTTTCTTTATATATAAAATTTCCCACCTTTTTGCAGAGAGGAGCTAGAGAAACAGAGAGCTCATGAGCGCTACATGCGGCTGCAAGAGCAAGGAAAAACAGAACAAGCAAGGAAGGATTTAGGTACCATTATGGTTGCTTGTGTACAAGTTTTGATGATTGGAGTACGCTACAGTAGTTTAACTGAAATAGATATGTTTTGCTGGGAGAAATCATGAGAATCTTAATTGTAAAATACATATGATTAATGTTTCTATCTTTGGTATGCAGAACGTTTAGCTCTTATACGTCAGCAAAGGGCGGAAGCAGCTAAGAAGAGAGAAGAAGAGAAAGCTGGTAAGCTCTAATGACTGTTTGTTTTGCCAACTCTTGTGATTTCAAAGTCTTTGAACCGAGGATTCAATCTGTTTCAGCCAAAGAGCAGAAGAAAGCCGAAGCACGCAAGTGAATTTCATGGAGATTGCTGTGTGGCCTGGTTTTACTCCAATTAGGAGGAATCTGTGCTCTCACTACACTACAATACAATATTGTGTCCATTTAGCTTTATAATGGAGATAACCATTCCAAGTTGTTAACATGTAATGCAATTATTTGGCTTGAAATATTTACTATTATTATTATTATTATATAAAAGGGTTCCCTACATCAAGCCAAGGGAAAATATTTCTCTTTCTCTGCAGTATCCTCCATGCCCTCTACCCTTCTATTTGTTAACCAAAATGTTTTTGTTAGAGTAGGGCATTATTGCATTTTCAGTCTCTAAATAGCATTCTAGTGTTTTCCATGTTATTCGAGAATGAATGAATACTGTTACTCCTATTTTGATAATGTCATTTTTTTATTCTATAAATTCTTGCAAATATACAATGTAAAAAAACGTTTGGAGTGGTATTATCAAAATTAAAGTGACATTATCATTTTCTTATTCGAGATAGATGTCTTTGGCTATAAATTCAAATAGTAGAATTTGCCACTTAACATTTTTATTTTAGACCGTCTACCTTATATTCTTTGGAATCAGCCTTTAACCAAACTTCATGCAGCATGGGTGCTTTGCATTGGTCTGCCCTTATTCAGCTATTTGAGATGGGTTTCTTTTTCTTCTTGGGGACGTTGCTATGTTCTCTGTTGAGTAACTGCTGATCACATAATCACATAACTTATTTTCATTTTGAGTAACTACTGATTAAGGGATAATGCGTTATTACTTATTATCATACCTTACATGGACCATACCCGAGGATTTGGATTCTCTAAAGTTTGAATTTCACTTTAGAGAGTAAAGTGTGATCTCTCCATTTATTTTATAGGTGGGACTAAAAATAAATATGAGACAGAAACTATTCAAAGGTAGAAAATCACACTTTACCCTCTAAAGTACAAATTTAAAATTTAGAGAATCCAAATTCCATACCCGAATATCATGAATTTATTTAGGTATCTTGACCTCTTTAACAACCACTGGTTTCATTAATGCTAGGAACATGATCAACAAAGATTTAAGCATAATAACACATAACAGCTAAGCAAGCCTCTTCAGCCAATGCATTACTTGCTACCTTGATTGTTCTGGCATTATGTCCAGCTTTATTATTTTTTTTTTTTTTGAGGTGTAATTTAATGTATCCAGATATTTACAGTATCCTAAGTTGTGTCAATGTTGATGTTTAGTTTTATCTTTTACTATAAATAAATTCATATAAGAAAGAAAGTATAATAACTCAATATGGGAATGACGTAAATACCTAAACTTTAAGAGGCGAATAATACAAGAATAGTTTGAGAACTTGTTGGAGTCTCTCTTATCCCATCCATCCAATTTAAGTTAAAAGGGTATTTACTTACTCTCTAAACTGCCATTTGTTTGAGAAATGTATAGCACTCGAAAGGTGGTAGTATTATTAATTAATTAATTAGTATTATTGTTATTATTATTATTATAGAGTTTTGCATTGTAAGGAAGGATAAAGAATAATAACGACATGAAAGTGGGCAAGGCCGGCGACAAAAAAAAAAAAACAGAAGGCCGGCAAGTGAAAACTTAATTCAAAATCAAAAGTGAACCTTAGAATATAGCTCACTAATAATTAGGCCATACATAGTAGTCTACAACTTAATCTCAATTAATATCATCATATATATAGCTTCCCTTCAAAGATGATACGGTAGTTGTTATATATGATATAATATAATTGCAGCTTATGGTATCTATCACTTTTTGTTGATTGTTCATTTGTAATAACATTTCTTTTATCCAAATCACTAGTATAAAACTCCAATCCCACTTTGATTAAACTATGTCATATGATATAAGTAATAATTGTCTTTTTTTCTTTAAGGACTCAACATAGTTTTAACAGCATATATAACTAGGCTCAATCATGAATTAATTATGATTGGATTAAACTTTAGCATTTTGATGTGATAACTTGTAATGTTTTATCACATCATCCTTATTTTTGACTGGTTGCATATGTTTCTTCTTAGTTCAGTTTGATCAGCGAAAATAATGTCTACAAGTTGGGTGTTGTGATTCGACTTCAGTCAACATCCATTTAATGTAGCACCGCCCATTGTGGGAGTTTAAACCTTGAACTATCCAGCTGTTGGTAAAATTATTTTTTTTTTTGGGTAAATACCCTTTTCGGTCCCTGAGCATTTTAGATTGGGACATGTCGCATCTTTATCATCCAGAAACTTCAACCAGGTCCTCAACCATCAACATTAGTTAACGTATCGACCCCTGTGACCGGTTGTCAACAGGTTGCCAGGATGACGTGTCAGGTGGAGGCTGAGTTGTTAACTGCAGGCACCACGTATAAGTAGAAGTTGTTGCAGGGACTCAAAACCCCCTCCCAGCAACTGAAACGGCGTCGTTGCGTTGGGTTTATATTCCCCCTCACTTTCAAGGTATATTTACTGTAATCTCCTTCTTGTTTTTACTCATTCACTAAAAAGTCCTAACACTTCATCTCCCACCATTGTTTCCCTCCAGAACCTTTGCACGACGCTAGAACGGAAGTTTGGTATAATCAAATCTACGACGAACGTGTGGAGGAGTTAGATGTTGACTGTGTGAGACGGCAGTGAAAGGTTAGTTCCTTTTTTCGATTTTCACATTGTGTTAGTTGAGAATGTAATTATTTTTCATGCATGTCTATGAGGGGTGTGAACTGCTTTACGTTCGTATTGATCAATATGATTAATGGATAAAATGGTTAACAATAAACACTGTTTTTAATTAGAGTTTGGTAATGCTAGGGGTTGATAAACGTAGTGAGTATTCCGGACAATGAAATTTGTATGTAGTGCTTTTAGTGATGATAATGTTGGTGGCATTGTTGTGCATTACGGTAAAACTTTAATGATCCAGGTTATAAATGTTGCAGATGTCTGTGTTTGTGATCCCTGTATTTAACCATGGCGAAAAGTTTGTAAGAGCTAATGGTAAGCTACATTACTTAGGCGGGAAGGTAGAGAAGTTTTCTCCAATGGATATTGATTTCGTAAACAAGAAGGACCTGGAGGAACTTTTCAAATGTTTGGGGTACTTGACATACAAACAAATCTACTAGCATGACGTAACTGCTATTGAGTTCGAGGATGGTCTGCATGTGCTCTATGGCAAGGAGATCAACAATATGTGCGACTTCACTATGAGCCATAATATGAAGGAGTTCCACCTTTACTTTGAGCATGGAGTGGATATTCCTGTTGTAACTGACGATGAGTCTGTGGTGGAGGAAGTGGTTTCTGAAGATGACGATGTGTTGGTGGTGATAGATTCTTCAAAATCTTCTTCCTCCTCCTATGATTCATACGAGAGTGCTGAAGATGAAGCTTACAAGCCCCCTCCTCCTGGGTATGAGACTGAGAGTTCTGAGGAGTCTGTTGATGTACAAAGAAAAAAGAAGAAAAATGAAAAGTTTGGCTCACCTAAGACTATGGCAAAGAGAAGGGCCTCCAAGGGATATACTGGTAAGAGGAGGATGAAACATATTCTGAATAGAGAAATGGAAAGTGGGTCTAGCAGTGGAGATTCAGGGTTAGGCCAAGGCCCAGGTAGTGGAGGCTGTGTTGGGCCGGATCTAGGTAATATGAAAGGCCCAGCTAGTATTGGAAATGTGGAACAAAAGGGGGTTGCAATTGAGGCTGGTGAGGAATTTGTTGATGGTGCTGACATTGTATATGAATATGAGTTTGAGGGTTTTGTGACTCCCATTTTATCAGATGATGAGAGGGGCCCTGCTGGTCCAGATTTTAATGAAGGCAAAACATTTGGAGAGGTGCAGTTTAGGCTAGGTATGCAGTTTGCAACTATGGAGCAATTTAAAAGAGCACTTAAGGATGTGTTTGTGCAAGATGGAAGGGATTGCATGTACCTGAAAAATGAGCCGAAAGAGTTAGAGCAGCTTGTGCGGAGGAAGATTGTTGTTAGCTAATTTTTGTGTCGAAGAACTCGGTTACCAACTCTTTTGAGGTCAAGACATTTCACAGTGAGCACACATGTGGCCGGGATTATGGAAGCAACCTTGCTGATAAAAATTGGGTTGCTGAGAAATTAGGATTGCGACTAAAAACGCAACCAAAGTTGACACCTAAGGAGGCAATGCAACATATGAAAGAAGACTATAATGTTCAATTGAATCAAAAGATGATTACACGAGCAATAAAGCAAGCTAAGGAGACTGTGTTGGGCAGTGAAGGGGCACAATTTGGGAAGCTGAGGGACTATCTGAATGAGATACACAAGAGCAATCCAAGGAGCACAGCACATATGAACACCTTACCCCAGCCACAAGGGTCAAACTTGTTTCAGAGATTGTATATCAGTTTTGATGCTTGCAAAAGAGGCTTCAGGAATGGGTGCAGGCCACTCATCGGGCTGGATGGGTGTTTCTTTTAGGGTTACTATGGAGGCCAACTTCTTTCTGCAGTGACACAAGATGTAAATAATCATGTATTTATCATCACATTTGGTGTAACCAGGGTTGAGAACACTGATAATTGGAAATGGTTTCTGACTTACCTTCAGGAGGACTTCGGGGCAAGCATGCTCTTTGGATGGCATTTGATGTCTGATCAACAGAAAGTAAGTTACATAGTTACTAGCTAGCCTCTACTATTGTTAGTTTGTGATAACTTAACTATGTGATATAATATTCTGCAGGGTCTTGTAAGGGCAGTCCAAGAGGTGATGCCAAATGCATTTCATAGGAACTGTGTGATGCATATGTGAAAAAATTGTGAAAAGAGGTTTAAGGACAAACAGGTTAAGGGTTGTGTTTGGGAAGCTGCTAGGAGCACAACTCCAGTTCAGTTCAAGGCTGCTATGGATAGGTTGAAAACTGTGAGTAATGGAGTTTGGGAATACATGAGTAAGTTTGACCCTAAGGTATGGTATAAGGCATTTTTCAGTCATTATCCTAAGAATGCTGCTGTGACAAACAACATGTGTGAGTCTTGGAACGCAATCATTGTGGAAGCTAGGGAGAAACCAATTCTAACACTGTGTGAGAAGCTACGGGTTCATGTTATGAACAAAATGGCTAGACACAAGAGGATCCTAGGGGCATATAAAGGAAGGCTAGCACCAGTGCAGCAAATGAAATTAGACAAATGGATTAAGCCACAAAGTCACAAGTAGAATGCTTAATGGTGTGGTGACAATGACAGGGTTGTATTTGAGGTATCCAGGAATACACAAAAACTTGGGGTTAACCTGAAAAATTAAACCTGCACATGTAATTTATGGCAGCTCACAGGTTAGGTGTATGCATGTCAAATCACTCAATTTTTTTGGTAATGTTGTTGAGCTATGGATGATGTTATATTTGATAAATTATGTTCTGTAGGTGTACCTTGTGTTCATGCTATTGCAGCAATATCCAGAGTGAGGGTAAAATCAGCTGTAGACTTCGTGTCTCCATTTCTCACTATGGAAACCATAAGGAAGACATATGACATTTGTATCAACCATGTACTCAGTGAAGAGTATTGGGAACCAACTAACCAACTGAAGGCTGATCCACCAAAAATTGTGAGACCTGTTGGTAGACCAACTAAGAGGAGAAAGGAATCAGCTACACCTCCAGCTCCAAGTGATGGCAACAAGGTTAGAAGGACCTTCTAGGTTACCTGTAGCAAATGCGGAGAAAGTGGCCACTATTTCAAAACATGTAAGGGAGCACCTAAAAACCCTAACTGGCAACCAAAAAGCAGGAGAAATAACAAGGTATGGAAAAATTTTGTAGAAAATTTGCTTTTCTTTCTGCATACATGGAATACTATAAGTTAATTGAAATCTTGAAATCATTGTTCAGGGTGGAACATCTGGCCACACTCACAACAAACCCATGCATCAAAGGCCGAACCCTACTTTAGAGGAAATTAGGGTTAGAACTGTGAATTTTACTTTGCTATGCTTTTTGTTCTTTAGGTTTAGTGTTGTGCTTGGCTGTGTGTCTTTTTAGACCTGATTGGTTTGCTATATTATTGTTTGAAACTAGAACAGGCTAAGATTAAGAAGCATAAGAAAAAGATGCCAAAGAGACCACATGCTCCACAAGAGGAAATTCCAATCACTCAATCTGCCCCTCCAGTGGTAAATGTTATTCACTATACTATGCAGTCTAACTTGTTAACTCTTTTTTTTTTTTGTGAAGTAACTAGCTGATTTTGGATGTTGTTGCATAGCAATCTCAAGGTGAACCTACAACACCAGGCCAGCCAACACCTTCACCACCAGGCCAGTCAAGTCCTGCACCACCAGCCCAACCAAGTGCCAGATTCAGGCCCAAGCTGAAGACTTTTAGGCCACCAGGTTCTCTGAATCCACAAATAGGCCACCAGCCAGCAGCTACACCAGAAAATCTTGAGGCCATCTCCAAGGAAACAGTGGCTGCATCAAGTGGAGAAACCTCTTCAGACTTATTGAAGTTCATTCCAACACCAAATTTCAGGCCACTAAAGCAGACTTAGTTAACTAGGATTTTTAGACCATAAGACTTATCTGTTTGTAATGCTGTTTATATTTTTTAGTTGCTAGTCCAGAATTTGAAAAATTACTACCAAGTAAGGACATGTTTTTTTAGAAAACTACTTGGCCTCACATAGTTTGGGAGTTTTATTTTGTAAACTTTGTCTGGTGTACCTTGTGTGTTACCTTATGGAAACTTTGCCTCACATGGTTTATGAGCTACATATTCCAAATCTTGGATTTATGAAATGACAATATATAATCCTTGTGTAAATGTGCATTGTTACTATGTTTTCAGTTTCTTTCAACCATGATTTTGTCAATCAATTACACACAAATCATGAAATGCAAAAAATACTCATAACTGACTAAACAATGTCTATTAATCCAGAACCATAGTTTATTACAATTTCATAGTCTTTTCTTTCACTACATTCAGAAATTGTACCCATTACAAAACACTGAATTTACAAGTTCAAAGGCATATTAATATTATACAGCTGTAACTAGACTACATCCCTTTCCTATTACAATTCCTAGCAAAATCAACTCAAACATTTTCCATCTGCTAAGAGTACCACTGTTTTTATCATCGTTTTTGACCTCATCTATCTTCTTTTCTATCTCTGTAATTCTTTCTTCCATCTTTTTCGTTGGGTCTGCTACTCCATCTTGTAGCACTTCATCAATACAAAAAGAGGCAACATACTCATCTAGCCAGACAAAGTATTTGCAATGTCATGTGTTGTTCTACATCAAACATGCTTACTGTTAAACTCCAACAAGTTACCAAAATAACGCAGCAACTCAAATAAAAACGATTTCAAAAAATTTACCTTAAAATAAGAACAACCAAAGAAAAGTCTCCTTGGGTTTTTTGAAGTGCCAGATTCGAACAAAATGGCGTATGATTCGCAATTGCACACTGGAGGAACAAATTTCTTCTTCATTCTTCTCGACGCTCCTTCCAGAATGACACTCATTCCACTGCCCCAACTCTCCTCACCCCACCGCATCTTTTCTCGCGACTGAATGAAGCACCAGAATTTGCAGTAGCCATGCCACTGTTGCAGGTCCTCTCACATAGTCAGAAGATGCAAACCCTAAACCCTTTCAATCATTCAAGAAGGGGGGAATATGAACCCAACGCAACGACGCCGTTTCAGTTACAGGGAGGGGGTTTTGAGTCCCTGCAACAACTTCTACTTACACGTGGCACCTGCAGTTGACAACTCAGTCTCCACCTGATACGTCATCCAGGCAACCTGTTGGCAACCGGTCACAGGGATCGATACGTTCACTAATGTTGATGGTTGAGGACCTGGTTGAGGTTTCTGAATGATAAAGGTGCGATATGTCCCAATTTAAAATGCTGAGAGGCCGAAAAAGGTATTTACCCTATTTTTCTTAATTCACTGTATTTGGGTTTAAATTTTAGTGAATGCGCTAAGTATTGAATATATTAGTGTTGTGTGGATGAATGTGTAATGTAAGTGTGTTATAATATTTAACATTAGAGATTGTCCAATTCATCTGACAAAAAAAATTTAAAATATTATTTAATTAATTAACTACAAAAAGAACAAGGACAGATCATATACGTCAGCATCAAATTATGCATGTCCTTTTAATCAATGTATATATCATAATATCCATATTACCAAATAATAGAAACGGGAGAAAAATAGGTTGTATTGATCCATCATCCATGTGCCATATGATTAGAGTATTTATTATATTTATTACAAGTCTTAACTGCATATATCTGCATCGTTACCTACCAACTCATCTTCCATTATTGAAATTCAAATTAGGTCGTGCCACTTTTCTTCCTCCGTTCCTATATTAATCACTTTCTATAAGTTTGAAGGCAAATAATAAAACGGAAAAGTCTGATAATAAAAAAAATAGTCCAAAATTATTAAAATTTATTTTATTTAGTAAAAAATAATTAGAGCTTATTTTATTTGGTAAATAAAAATAAATTTTATAAATATTGAATAAAATAAATTCTAATAATTTTTTTGTCTTCTCAGCATTATCAATAATAAAACATCTTCTTGTTTAGAATCCTAAATTTTAAAGGTTGGATTGAAAATTATACTGTCATTTAACTTGCCTTTTAATGTCTCGTCGCTAATTTAAATATTTTTTTCTTTTGATATATGTCACTGTTTGATGCCATGTAATTAAAATAGCTATCCAACATGAAATTCAACTTGGACATTTTTTATGAAATTTCAAAAATATGACTGCGTTTGTATTTT
>NC_029794.2:3915490-3934970 GCF_000816755.2 Arachis ipaensis | reverse complement strand
CAGCACATGACAATATTTAATTATTTATCATTTCATGCTAAATAATTTTCATTAAATAATGAAGGATAATACACGAGTGACGAAAACATTATTAGAAAAAAAAATTCAAATTTGCAAACCAGTAAAAACATTAAGATTGAATGGGACTACTTCTGTAGGTTCATGAACTAACATGACTTCTTCCATATACTAGGCCACGGTTAACCGATCAACGTATGAAATTGTTTAATTTGACCCCTTAATCACAGCTTATACATGAACCAAAAAAAATGTTACATACTTTTTTATAGTAATTATATTGGTGGATTTGACCAACTCCTTTCTCCAACATCATTTGAATAATAATCTATGCGGCTTTTGTTAAAGAAAATGCAATTTGCTGTAGGATTCACATTATTACTTTAAGTAACTATTATATAAAGACACTTAAAATATTTTTTTTAAAGATATTTTATAATAATTAAATTTAACATATGTAATTAATTAAATCGTATTATTTTTGTCAAAATTAGACCAAATAAATCGATTTGACCAAAAAATTGGTAAATCAAATTTTAAATCGGTTTAAATTAATATTTTTTTATAAAAAATAACTATAATACTCCTATTATAAAAAATAACTACAATACTTTTATTATATATAATTAAATAATTAACGGAATATCCTACATGAGTACAAGAACAAGGTTGATATTTTAGAGAACAAATACAAGCTCTAAAGACACAAAATCAACCGTAGATGCATTAATGTTATATAGTTAAATAATTAACGGAATGTCCTACATGAGTACAAGAACAAGGTCGATAATTTGAAGAACAAGTACAAGCTTCAAAGACACAAAATCAACTGTAGATACATTAATGTAAGATATTACATTAATTATTTAACTTTAATCTCATAGTGGGACTATATTAAAGCTAAATAAAACTTTTTTGGATTCAAATAGGACACTTTAAACTTTAAGGACCAAAATAAAATTACACCAAAACGTAAAAGACCAATTAAATACTTCACTCTCTATATATATATAGAATTCTAAATCTTAATCCTTCTCTTCTCTCTAGAACATATCGTCCAGTCACTAGGACAAAAAGTTGTTCATCATATTTAATTTACGTGAAGCTAAGAATACAACATGCAATAATGAATAGTCAATAGTATATAGATACACCACACTGATGGCTTTCTTTATCTTAATAATTTTAATTTAGCGTTCTCACTTTTCTTCCGTGAAGTAGAGTCTCTCCTCTAATTTGACGTTGCAATGACTTTTGATTTTTTTATTTTAATCTTAATCACTTTGATTTTTTTTTTTTTTAAATCCTAGCTAGTAGGAAATAGAAGAAGATGCTATATTTTCATTTAAACTTTTTGTTTCTTTGTTTTTGGTTTAGTACAAAACTTGTATTCTTTTCTCACCCTCTTCGGTTGCCGCTCCACTTTGCTCAAATACAAATTATACAAAGATCACAACCTGCTTCAAGCCTGTCCAACCAACTATACAATTCTCACATCTTTTCTCTCTAAAATAGAACACTAAAAAATAAATAAAAAAATTAAAAATTCTTGTTTATTCTTGTTCAATGCGTGTGCTTAGTTGTGTGCAAGGATATCTGAAACTAGGAAATATTATTACTATTAGAGAAAGGAAAAGTATATAGAACCAAAAGCTTATCAACAAAAAAGTAAACAACTTAACTAATTTATAATTATATTTAATTAATTTTATTTGTTTTTAATTTATAATATTTGATATTAATTGTTTCTCACCCCAAATTAAAATTTTGAATAATAGTTGAAGAAATAGGGGCGGGGATCACGGAACTTCCAACAATCCCGATTCTTAGTATATAAATTTTTTTATAAAATATATAAAAGAACATCCATTTAGTATGCAAAAGAAACATTCTGATACTTAATAGAAGAAACATACTAATGCCTAGTATAAGCACCATCCACGTAGAGGTTTTGGATTCACCCAGAGACACTCTTGGTTCCTAGCATTGTTGATTGCGTGTAATAATTTTAGGTATACATATAACAAAACTTAGAATATATCTTAGGTTGTACATGAGCAGAGAGTAGTGAAAGCTACACAAAATTTTGGCATAACCAAGTTTATTTATTTTTGTATTGCTAATAGTAATATTAATTGGACGGCAAACTAGATGTTCATGAAATTGTCATATAGTGTAAGGCCATTAAATTTGAATATGAATTTGGTTATGGAAAAGAAAGAACAAGGTGGTTCTTATAGTACCACTCATCTGCCAATTTAGCTCCAACAATGTGAGACACCAAAAATGAATGTATGTGTCCCCTCCTAACAAATATGAGAGTGATGATGAGGAGTGCACCTTGTTCATCACCTATAGTTTATATCCTCAATTAATATTCAAATAATTATTAATTTGACTTTAATATCTAACTACCTTAGAGTTGTGATGAGCAGTATTTTAATATGGAAGTGGAACCAATTGCATCTTGCATGATTGACAGATACCAATAGAAATTAAATCTTACATTTAGGTGGTTGCTTATTCAAACACTTCATGTTTTCTTATTCTTATTATTTATAGAATTCTTCTTTTGAATATTTCAGGGTGAGAAAAGAAAAAATCACAATGACTCTATCAATTGAAGATATTTATAGATATATATGGTTAGTGGCCACCATGGAACAATTTTTATCTTTTTCTTCTTTCTTATTTATTGGAGTTATATATAACCTTCTCAAACGTTGAAATTTTTACATGGAAGAGCCGTTGACTGAGTAAAATGTATTAGTTAGCCATCAAGATTCAAGAAGACGCGTCTACCTTTATCTATTGAATTTATCTCAGACATTCTTGGTTAAAAGATTCTGCTTTATTATGCACTATTTTTTCTGCTTTATTCTGTGATCCTTGTCTTGCTTCCATTTGAAAGAAAAGGGTTGATTAGATTTTTTCATTCATCATCAGAAGATATAACTTTCAGCATCATAATAATGGAACATCATAACAAGTTGTTTCTTCTACTCATGCTTCTTATTCAAGTTCTGCTTGTAGCAGCACAAACAAACAGCCAAGACTGTAAGCTCAACTCAACCCTTTTTGATATCTTACTCTTTGTTTCATGTAGCTTTATCATATCTCATATATATAAATAAAAGAGCAAGAACTCTTGCCATTTTCTTGGGATGCTACTATATATGGTTGACAAGTGCCTAAACTATTTTAGGCCTTTTATGCAAATTATGTATCAATTTATGTTCTATCTTCATCTTTATCTCTGTCAAAATCTGTGCTTATTATGCATGCAAGTCATTGACCTATATTGGTACCTACTCAGAGATCCTTTGCTGCTAATAAATAAAGCTAGAGTTATGATATAACCTTCAATTAGCCTCTAAAATATTCTTCTAAATATTTAATGAAGCAAACAACTGATGAAACTAATGTTTTGAAATTTTAAAAAGTAATTGATTCTTCCTTCATTTAGCAGTTAGGCAGATATTTTATAAGAATAGATCATTTCTACAATGGTTATAAGAAATAATCAAAAGTTAGAAAATGGATTTGTTTACCTTGTTATTTTTTTCTTTGCCAGAATAATAGTTGACATGATGTAGGTTCTTAGTTCTTACTATTGTAAAATCTGTTAAGAGTTTGTTTGAGATTGTAGTCTTCTATTTACTTAGTTCCTTTAACAAATTTTCTTTTTGTGAATTGTGTTGCTTCAGATAATGGCTTAGCAGCTCTTACAGGATTCTGGACTAACAAACCACCAAATTGGGTTGGTACAGATCCTTGTGGCAGTAATTGGGAAGGAATTCGTTGCTCCAACTCAAGGATTACAGAATTGTTAGTCCTCACTTCCTTTGACATGAAAGATTGTTTCTCACATTATACTCTTCAGAAACTAAATTTGAAAAAAAAAATGTTTATATTTTTCAGGAAACTATTAAGCATGAATTTGGAGGGACAACTGTCTTCAGCAATCCAACAATTACCTGAACTAGACACATTGTAATTTTTCAATTTCTCATATTCATTAAAATGATTCAGTGTGGTTAAGGCATTTGATCTTCAAAATAAGCTGAATTGAGAAAACAGAATAACCAATGGATCATTCTTGTTTTGTTCATGTAGGGATCTTTCTTACAACACTGGCTTGACAGGAACGATTCCACAAGAAATTGGGAGTTTGAAGAAGCTAAAATCCCTGTAAGGAAAGCAGTTTAATTAGCAATATCATATTTGAAAAATAAAATGAAATTCTTCTATCTAGCATTTTTCTATCCCTTGAAAAATATAGTATGCTTCTTTATAAGTTACTTCTCTTATTATTTGCCAGCGCCTTGGTTGGTTGTGGTCTCTCTGGTCCTATACCAGACTCTATTGGAGCTTTGAAGCAACTAACCTTTCTGTAAGAACTTCTATATTAACAACTCTGCTACTTCCAATATCACAAAGGATATTGTTTCATATAATGTTCACTTCTTGAATTTATCCAAATATTGCAGCTCAGTGTTTATTCATTGTGCTAAGATATGGTACATTATGATTAGCTTATCAGATATTGCTATGCAGAGCACTTAATATGAATCGGTTCAACGGAACAATTCCGGGCTCCATTGGCAATCTGACTAATATCAATTGGTTTGATGTTGCTGATAATCAACTTGAAGGACAAATTCCTGTATCTGATAACAAAGGAAGACCAGGACTTGACCTGCTCCTTCAGGCACAACACTTGTATGTCAATTCTCATTACATCACTTTTCAGTTGATATTGTTGCATTAATAATATAACTGAATATATATAGTTACCACTTCAGTGATTATCTAAGACAATGTTCACTGTTTTTGCAGTCATATGGGGAACAATAAGTTCTCTGGTCAATTACCGGAAAAACTGTTCAATTCAAAAATGATACTAGAACATGTGTAAGCATCATTACATCTTATAGTACTTTTTTTTTGTTTTCTTGATTTTGATAAATGAATTGAAGGCATGGAAATCCATGTCACAGAGTGTAAGACAGCACAATATTTCAATTACATTTATCTGCAATTTCATGTTATTTTCCTAATATGCTGGTGACATTATCCACCCTTGTATTCTTTTTATCTTAGGCTTTTGGACAACAATCAACTGCAGGGTAGTATTCCTAGCTCCCTTGGTCAAGTGAGCACATTGGAGGTGTTGTAAGTATCATGTTACCTGTGTCAGGTGACTTCTTGATGTCTGAATTTCTTTGGATTTTCTCTATATTGATGTCTTTTCCTCTCTTGATCATAGGCGCTTAGATACAAATGGATTTAGCGGAGCAGTGCCTTCAACTTTAAAGAATCTTGGACAGCTGAGTGAGCTGTAAGGAAACTAAAGAACCATCATGTCATATTAAGCTTCATACATAAACTGTCTATCTGCAAATATTTCCATGTTTTTCTATGTTATCAATCTTGCAGAGAGAAGGCACTGACTATATATACTTTTGCAGGTATTTATCCCATAATAAGCTAAATGGCTCTCTGCCGGACCTTACCGGATTGAACAGTCTCTCCTATGTGTAAGTAGTAAACTGTAGAATAATTATAGCCTGTTATATTTTGGAAAGTTTTTATTCAAGTTAAACTCAATAATAATATTCCAGAAGCCATGCTATTGCTTACATGTTTTTCCTACACTTAGATCTTATGCAACAAAAACATGCAAAACATAAACATAAAACTCATGCATAATATAATGATCTAAGTTTGCATTTATGGAAAATCTTCTGCAGGGATATGAGCAACAATTCTTTCAACGATTCTGATATTCCATTATGGGTTTCAAGTTTGCAATCTCTGACAACTGTGTATGCTATTCCTTCACCTTGATTCTAACTTTCAATAATTAAGTGATGCATCATATGAATGTGAGATAACCTGGTTTTATTGAATTGTGGTAACAGGCTACTAGGGGACAACCAGCTGAGTGGCACATTGAATCTTACCAGTGGCTACAGTAACAGTCTGCAGCTCATTGATTTGCAGGATAATCAAATAACCGATTACAAGCCAGGAAGCAAAAAGATAAATTTCCAAGTGGTGTAAGATTCATTTATGACATTGATATCACAGAGTTCAATTTGATTCTTCCAGCTATTCAAGTAGACTCAATTTGATTCTGAGACAGTTATTATGCAATGCTTTTGCAGGTTAGCTGGTAATCCAATTTGTCATGAATCTGAAGCTCAAAAACTGAGTTATTGCCAACTGCCCCTACAAACTCCTGCATACACAACACCACTAAATAATTGCTCCGCTCAATCATGCTCTTCTGGTCAGGTTTCCAGCCCAAATTGTAAATGTGCATATCCCTATAGTGGAACACTCTACTCCAGAGCTCTTAGTTTCACAACCCTTAACGATACTGATTACAAGGAGCTTGAGCAGTCTTTGTTGAAGAGCTTTGCGTCCCAAAAGCTTCCTGTGGATTCAGTTTCTCTGAGTAATCCCTCAAGGAATGCATCTAACAACAATTTTCAGTTGACTCTGGATGTCTTCCCATCTCAAACTGATCGTTTCAATAGAACTGGAGTTTCAAGTGTTGCTTTTGTGCTAAGTAACCAAATTTTCAAGCCCCCGGAATTTTTCTCCCCTTATTTCTTCAATGGTCTCAACTATCAATACTATGGAGGTGGTTCAGTGTCTAATTATTAAGCAGAAATATTGATTATATTTTCTCTGTCTCTTCTGTCATATATTATTTTCTTCTCTCACTCTGTCACTCTTATGTCACATAGGAGAACCTAAATCAAAGTCAAAGCATACCGGAGCTATAATTGGTGCAGTAGTTGCTGTTGTGGTGTTTCTTGGATTAGCAGTCGTCATAGGCATGTATGCCCTCCGCCAGAAAAGAAGAGCAGAAAGATCTGAACTCAATCCTTTTGGTAAGATAGTTGATGCAAGTTTAGCTTAGTTTGTTTCTTGTAATGAAAGCAACGTTTCTGGTACTCTTTTATTGATCCAAATGTCATTTAAATTGCAGCAAATTGGGAACAGAACCCGAATAGTGGAGCTGCTCCTCAGTTGAAAGGAGCGCGATGGTTTTCTTTCGAAGATCTGAGGAAATACACCAACAACTTCTCAGAAAGTAATACTATTGGAAGTGGGGGCTATGGAAAGGTATTCATTCATGACATCTTTATCTTTACTCTCTTCTTGTTCAATTGTATGAAAGAGTGAAAGATCTAATTGTTCTTCATCAACTAGGTGTACCAAGGTGTTCTTCCTGCTGGGGAAGTGGTTGCCATCAAGCGGGCTGCACAAGAATCTATGCAAGGTGCTGTTGAGTTTAAAACTGAGATTGAACTTCTTTCAAGGGTCCACCATAAGAATCTTGTTAGTCTTGTGGGTTTCTGCTTTGAGAAGGGTGAACAAATGCTGGTGTACGAGTATGTTCCAAATGGTACTATAATGGATAGTCTTACAGGTATTTCCAATTCCTTCACCAGTCCATATCTGCCATGATGTTGCATCATAGACTCATGATTATTATTTTCCAATTCAACTTTGTCAATGCAGGAAAGTCTGGGATATCGATGGATTGGATACGGAGGCTGAAAGTCGCGTTGGGCGCAGCGAGGGGTCTGGCATATCTTCATGAACTTGCTAACCCACCAATCATACACAGAGACATAAAATCAAGCAATATCCTACTTGATAATCACCTTAATGCAAAAGTGGCTGATTTTGGTCTCTCAAAACTTCTTGTTGATAGTGAAAGGGGCCATGTCACTACTCAAGTCAAAGGGACAATGGTTTGTAGACAATGCTTTAGACTTTATAACTTAATTAAACATCATACATAATGAAACTTGAAGAATAAAGAAAGCTTCTGTTTAGCACAAAAAAATTGAATAAGTATTTTGATTGCTTTGTTACCTTTTGTTGTCATAGGGATACTTGGATCCTGAATATTACATGAGCCAGCAATTGACCGAAAAGAGCGATGTATATAGCTTTGGAGTGGTAATGCTTGAGCTAGTAACAGCGAAAAGGCCAATAGAGCAAGGGAAGTACATTGTGAGAGAGGTAATGAGGGTAATGGATACATCAAAAGACTTGTACAATCTTCACTCTATTGTTGATCCAACCATAGTCAGAAGCACAAGTCCTAAGGGGTTAGAGAAGTTTGTTGAAGTGGCAATGAGGTGTGTGAAAGAATATGCATCTGAGAGGCCTTCTATGGCTGAGGTTGTGAAAGAGATTGAGAACATAATCCAACTTGCTGGTTTGAACCCGAGTGTTGAATCAGCTTCCACCACAGAAAGCTATGAGGTGCCACTTGGGCAAAATGTCAAACACCTTTATGACAATGAAGATTTTAGCCATTCTGGAAACTTCCCAACAGCAAAGATAGAACCTCAATGAGACTTGGTATATTTATATTTTTTTGTGTATCTACTCCCCTCTTCACATGTAATCATTGAGGTTTGTTGTGTCAAATTTAGGATACAAATTCACTTTGAATATTTGGTGCATCAATTATGAGGTACCACAAGGGGAGAACTTCAAACATCCTTATTTGTATGTATTGTAGACTTGTGGTCATGAAAATATTTTTGTTAATTTTGTTAATGATTGTAATTTTAAATGTAAGTATAGTTTTTGAATGCCAACTCTCTCTCCATTTTCTTTTATTTAGTTGCCCACTGTATTAAAGACTAATTCATCAGACACATGTGAATATGTGATCCATGATTTCATGAAACGTGGCATATAAATATGTTGTAAGAATCTAAGGTAATATAATTCATTTACACGAGTGATTTGTTCGGTGATTGAAGAATGGGAGAAAGTGATCCAAAAAAGCAATACCCTGTTCCACCATCTTCTTCAAATGGAAGTGGGAAGAATGGGTCTTCAAGCAAGTATTCAGGGCACAACCAGAAAATTCACGTGAACCCACCGGAGACGGTGAACCCTGATCCTTCCACGCTCAAGGATCAGTGGAAGTATGCCACCAGAGAATACAGCAAGTGGTACTCTCACGCTTGGGGCACCGCCTTGCTCGCCGGCCTCGCCTTCTTTGCCCTCGGTTGGGTCATCAAGGGCCAAAACCCTCTCCTCTCTTTCCGCTCCGACGACTCTCCTCCTCCTCCTCCTCCTCCTTCTTCTTCCTCCTCTGTATCGAATAATGACGAAGACAAATCTCGCCCTTGAATCACGCGCTGCTTCTGTTTTCTCCTAATTCGGTTGGTGACCTAGTTCCTCCACTTTCACCAATTTGGGTATTTCAAGGTTTAATTTTGATTTCGCTTCTTTTAGGGTTTACACCTATGAATAACTTGGAGGTGCTGTTCGCTGCGATAGGGCAATGCTGTTTCATGTTTATAATCGACTCTGCTCAGTGCTTAGTGCTGATGTTTTTATTTTAATTTTTTAGCTGTTCGTTTTGATATGGATAAGGAATTTGTATAACCTTGTTTCATGTTTTATAAGAGGTGGAGGTTAAGAACAATGATTATGGAGTTTAGAACAATGTTAATTCTGTTTGATGTTCAAACTTCAAACTTAAAACATAATTGAATGTAGCATATGATTGGGGAAAGAACAAGGTTAGATGCTTTTGCCAATATTCATAGACAAGAGTGAAGCAAAGCAAAGTACTGAATCAATTATATTAGATTAGATAAATAAACGAATACCTTGATAATACACAACAAAATAGGAAGCAAGCACAATTAAAGTGTATATTTCCTAAGGCTGATTTCTCTATAGACAAAGAAATAGAAAGGTTAGAGAGTGATGCTCTCTACGACAATGATGCTCTCTACATTGATATAAACAAGGAATAGGCAAATCGAGAGATTCTGATTGCAAGTTCAGGAAGAGCAACATCCACCATTCTTGACTGCTGAAACATCATCTCTAGACCCAACATTGATTGATTGCCCTTTTGGTAAAGATGTTGGATCATCATCAATGTCGAGTGCCCTCTTGCTCACAACATGATAGATCTGCTTCATGACCTCTGTGAAGGCGTTTTCGACATTGAAGGCCTCCAGAGCAGATGTTTCCATGAAAAATGTGCTCTCTCTTTCAGCAAAGGCCGTGGCGTCATCGGTCGAAACCGCCCGCAGATGGCGGAGGTCTGCTTTGTTTCCCACAAGCATAACCACAATGTTTGCATCTGTGTGATCTCTCAGCTCCTTCAACCACCTCGCCACATTCTCGAATGTTACATGGCGCGTAACATCGTACACTAGTAATGCCCCAACGGCTCCTCGATAGTATGCACTTGTAATTGCTCGATACCTTGAGTTAAAGGAATGCAAGATGAGTTATATATCACATAGGTGCATACTTTCAAAAGCAACATTGCCAAAGGCATTGAATCTCTCTCTACAAAATATGATGACAAAAATGACAATCTTAAATGCCTCAGAGACATCTATCCAGATTTTGTGATTGTCATTTCACCAGAACAACTCAATCCACATAATTGAAACAATTGAGAGAACATAGAGAATAATATGTAAGCTTCCAATAACAAATCATGGATATTCATATTTTTTACATGGGGAATCAAATTCACAAAGGGAATGATGAATAATGAAATATTTTACCTTTCTTGGCCAGCAGTGTCCCAAATCTGAGCCTTGACAATCTTATCATCTACCCTAATGCTTCTTGTGGCAAACTCAACCCCAATGGTGGATTTTGATTCATTGCTGAATTCGTTCTTGGTGAATCTCGACAAAAGGTTCGATTTTCCCACACCAGAGTCCCCAATCAGCACCACCTTGAACAAATAATCGTAATCTTCATCAGCGCTATACGCCCCCATTTTCCTCAATCACAAAGCGAGAGAGAGAGAGAATGAATGAAGAGAAAGTGAGAGAGAAAATCAAAGAAAGAATTGATTTTTATTTTGGTTTTGAGACGGGTGTTGTCTGAGATATTGAGATGGATTGCCGTTGAATCTGAAAATACTAAGGATCATCAGAACCATAGTTTATTGGTTTTGAAATCCAGGTTTGGAAGAAGTGGCAATGGAAACAGGGTGCAATAGTAATGCTCAAATTGAGGGAATGAAATGAAACGATGCCTGTGGTTCCAAAAGAGTTTAACGTACTCCCAATTTTTAGTTTATTTATGCCATTTACCAAGCAACAAATTTTCTTATAACGGCTTAAACCGTTAACAACTATGTATGTATGGGCTTTCGGGTATTGGGCCTCTGGGCCTCTTCTAAAGCCCACTTTCATAGCCGTATTGCATGTTAATTATTTGAAGCCCAAAGTAAATCATTAAAAATTAGAGAAAGACAACATTAGCGTGCCAAGTAGGGAGTAGGGAAAACTGAAAAAGTGTTAATGGTGATGATTATATATTTTCTGCATGAGTGATGGTTCAATTCATGTAAAAGATGTATATAGCTGCAGCTATATATCAACTAGACCTACGTGATCATGAGTGATTCTTTTGGTTTTGGATGGGATTTGTCTTGTTATTCCCTTGTCCTATACAATAACACAGCTACCTAATTATAGATCAGATATTCAGATACCAAGCTAAGGCACTAACATCATTTAGATGATAAAGGCATAAATAAATGAAATGTACAAATAGATTTTATTTACAAATAATCTATATATCTAAGATATGACTTTTCTTCTTTACATTACAATAAAAATTCTTATAGGATTAACTAATCTATAATAGTTTGACTCATTCAACTATACATTACATTACTTGTAAATCTCGACATACTTGGTAATGCAGCCTTATTTAGTCATCGGAAAAATGCAGTGAAATCGAGTGGACATCCAATCAAATTAAAGTCAAGGTGACTGTTTCTTCACCTAACATTACCCTCGTGCGGGATATAACCAAACGTGATGCACATACATATATATAAGGCTCAAATTTATGGATATGGAAGGCTTGGGTGTGATCTGCACAGATATAGAATTATGGCGTACAAAACAAAAATGTGGGACAGTTTTTTCTGAGCCAAAGGAAGAACAACTCGGACCATGCAAGTTCTTTGGTCATGAAATTTTGCTTCACAAATCGCATGGTCCGATTTGCAGTTGATGGAATTTGAAATTTGAAACGTGGAATTCGAACCTTTTGTTTTTCTTGTTCTAGGTAATTTTTTTTTACGTTTTGAGGGACACAACTCGCAGAATCCGAGTTCTGCATCCTCTGATGAGGTGAAGCACCCCTCCTCTCCATACGCGAGTCCAACACTTCATTTGCTTCCATATTCAAATTAAAAAACGTATATAAAATCACTTTAATGTTTATCAACAAGCTAAGGTTTAATATAATTTTGAAAAGGTATGAATGAATGAATGCTATCTTCAAATCCCATCCATGTGACATGAAATTAAACTCTCTGGCGAGCATAAAGTGTTTGACACATATATGCTTCTAATAATTTCCTCAACCATCAAAGAGTCGTTGTGGTCATGATTGTAGATAGCATGTAAATGTTATATGTTATGTTATGATATGATATGATATGATGATCGCTTCAATTCACATATATACCATAACGTACGTGATGGGTTGAATTGAGCATGCAGAAGAAAATAATATATAACATGTGTGGGTGCAGTGTGACATAGATTGCATTGGTAGAGCTAAATATCAAAAAGAGTAGGGAGTGAGGGAAGAATTTGATTTCAGATTATTGCAGATAAGTCTGTCCATGATAAATCGAAATCGGTGTGTCAAATCGAAGCAGGCATCAAACATTGAGAGCAAATACTGTTCTTATCAACTTACACGTAAACCAATCACCTTCTCAAATTCAAATTCAACCTCTCCTTCCTCAACAACGTTACTACTATCCTATTCTTGTCCCTTTCTCCATCTAGTGCTTCAATTTCATACCAAATGAACAGTCACTCCCTTCTCAACAACATAATTTGCCATACCAGTTATGCGTGTTCTTCTCATCATAATAATCAAACTTTACTAATTTATGTTACTCAAATTCTTTTGCAGAGCAAGTAAAAGTTATTTTTATTTATAGAGAAAAGGATAAATAGGTCTCTGAGCTTTTGCCCCGCCGACATTTCGTCTCTGACCATTGAAAAATATTTTTAAGTCTCTTGCCTTCACAAAATTTGGATGGATCAGTACCTAATGAAGGCATTTGGACGGATGAGTCCCTGACGGAGGCATTTGGATGGAGGGACTGATCCGTCCAAATTTTGCGAAGGTCAGAAACTTAAAAGTATTTTTCAATGATCAGGGACGAAAATGTCCACAGGACAAAAGGTTAGGAACCTATTTGTCTTTTACTCTTATTTATATATAAAATCACCTAATTAGATGTTAATATAAAATAATGTATAATAAATAACATAAATATTTGATAATGTCTAAACAAATTAGATTAGTCGATTAGTTAGCTCAGTTTACTTAAAACAAGTATAATGGTTCGAATAGACTCCCCATACTCAATTAGGAGGTTGCGGGTTCGAGTCTCTTATCTTTTCAAATTTTAGCCAATGAGTAATAGCTCAAATGGCATAGTCTCCCCATACTCAATTAAGAGGTTGCGGGTTCGAGTCTCCTATCTTGTGGCAATGGAAACAGGGTGCAATAGTAATGCTCAAATTGAGGGAATGAAATGAAACGATGCCTGTGGTTCCAAAAGAGTTTAACGTACTCCCAATTTTTAGTTTATTTATGCCATTTACCAAGCAACAAATTTTCTTATAACGGCTTAAACCGTTAACAACTATGTATGTATGGGCTTTCGGGTATTGGGCCTCTGGGCCTCTTCTAAAGCCCACTTTCATAGCCGTATTGCATGTTAATTATTTGAAGCCCAAAGTAAATCATTAAAAATTAGAGAAAGACAACATTAGCGTGCCAAGTAGGGAGTAGGGAAAACTGAAAAAGTGTTAATGGTGATGATTATATATTTTCTGCATGAGTGATGGTTCAATTCATGTAAAAGATGTATATAGCTGCAGCTATATATCAACTAGACCTACGTGATCATGAGTGATTCTTTTGGTTTTGGATGGGATTTGTCTTGTTATTCCCTTGTCCTATACAATAACACAGCTACCTAATTATAGATCAGATATTCAGATACCAAGCTAAGGCACTAACATCATTTAGATGATAAAGGCATAAATAAATGAAATGTACAAATAGATTTTATTTACAAATAATCTATATATCTAAGATATGACTTTTCTTCTTTACATTACAATAAAAATTCTTATAGGATTAACTAATCTATAATAGTTTGACTCATTCAACTATACATTACATTACTTGTAAATCTCGACATACTTGGTAATGCAGCCTTATTTAGTCATCGGAAAAATGCAGTGAAATCGAGTGGACATCCAATCAAATTAAAGTCAAGGTGACTGTTTCTTCACCTAACATTACCCTCGTGCGGGATATAACCAAACGTGATGCACATACATATATATAAGGCTCAAATTTATGGATATGGAAGGCTTGGGTGTGATCTGCACAGATATAGAATTATGGCGTACAAAACAAAAATGTGGGACAGTTTTTTCTGAGCCAAAGGAAGAACAACTCGGACCATGCAAGTTCTTTGGTCATGAAATTTTGCTTCACAAATCGCATGGTCCGATTTGCAGTTGATGGAATTTGAAATTTGAAACGTGGAATTCGAACCTTTTGTTTTTCTTGTTCTAGGTAATTTTTTTTTACGTTTTGAGGGACACAACTCGCAGAATCCGAGTTCTGCATCCTCTGATGAGGTGAAGCACCCCTCCTCTCCATACGCGAGTCCAACACTTCATTTGCTTCCATATTCAAATTAAAAAACGTATATAAAATCACTTTAATGTTTATCAACAAGCTAAGGTTTAATATAATTTTGAAAAGATATGAATGAATGAATGCTATCTTCAAATCCCATCCATGTGACATGAAATTAAACTCTCTGGCGAGCATAAAGTGTTTGACACATATATGCTTCTAATAATTTCCTCAACCATCAAAGAGTCGTTGTGGTCATGATTGTAGATAGCATGTAAATGTTATATGTTATGTTATGATATGATATGATATGATGATCGCTTCAATTCACATATATACCATAACGTACGTGATGGGTTGAATTGAGCATGCAGAAGAAAATAATATATAACATGTGTGGGTGCAGTGTGACATAGATTGCATTGGTAGAGCTAAATATCAAAAAGAGTAGGGAGTGAGGGAAGAATTTGATTTCAGATTATTGCAGATAAGTCTGTCCATGATAAATCGAAATCGGTGTGTCAAATCGAAGCAGGCATCAAACATTGAGAGCAAATACTGTTCTTATCAACTTACACGTAAACCAATCACCTTCTCAAATTCAAATTCAACCTCTCCTTCCTCAACAACGTTACTACTATCCTATTCTTGTCCCTTTCTCCATCTAGTGCTTCAATTTCATACCAAATGAACAGTCACTCCCTTCTCAACAACATAATTTGCCATACCAGTTATGCGTGTTCTTCTCATCATAATAATCAAACTTTACTAATTTATGTTACTCAAATTCTTTTGCAGAGCAAGTAAAAGTTATTTTTATTTATAGAGAAAAGGATAAATAGGTCTCTGAGCTTTTGCCCCGCCGACATTTCGTCTCTGACCATTGAAAAATATTTTTAAGTCTCTTGCCTTCACAAAATTTGGATGGATCAGTACCTAATGAAGGCATTTGGACGGATGAGTCCCTGACGGAGGCATTTGGATGGAGGGACTGATCCGTCCAAATTTTGCGAAGGTCAGAAACTTAAAAGTATTTTTCAATGATCAGGGACGAAAATGTCCACAGGACAAAAGGTTAGGAACCTATTTGTCTTTTACTCTTATTTATATATAAAATCACCTAATTAGATGTTAATATAAAATAATGTATAATAAATAACATAAATATTTGATAATGTCTAAACAAATTAGATTAGTCGATTAGTTAGCTCAGTTTACTTAAAACAAGTATAATGGTTCGAATAGACTCCCCATACTCAATTAGGAGGTTGCGGGTTCGAGTCTCTTATCTTTTCAAATTTTAGCCAATGAGTAATAGCTCAAATGGCATAGTCTCCCCATACTCAATTAAGAGGTTGCGGGTTCGAGTCTCCTATCTTTGGTAAAAAAAATATATATATAATGGTTCGAATCTTGCGTTGTATATGTAATAATTCATTGGTGAACATAAATTCGTAGGGGAACAGATATTAATTATTAAATGATTTCCATTTAGTCACCAAAAATGATTTCCATTTAATAAGGTAGCTAAATAATGTTATTCTTGCTTGAATATTTTTAACCAGTTTTGAACACACATATTTGCAACTTGTACGGAAATGTTGGTATCATTCCGTTTCAGGTGAGACCTTTCTGATTCGTGTAAACAAGATTTGGTTTTAAATAGCATACAGTGAAGTAGATTCCTGTTTCTTTTGATCAGACTAATACGAAATCCGGAAAAAAAAAAAAAAAAACCTTCTTCATTTCAAATTTTATTCAACTCCTTATTAGGTTAGGGCATTTAGGTTATATCTTGTTCAATATATATGGTGCTATAAAAGTGTACTTATTTTAGACACGTATAAAAGTGTAAATTATTGTTTTATTCCTTAATTTGAAACTTTAGGATTCACATCCATAAACTTTATTCATAATATAGAATCGCATAAAATAAGTAACACGAGAAATGGCATAGGTGTACAACATTCATGGCAGTAGCAGGCTAGAACTTTAATATCCACTGCACGTTGACATTTAGTGCACAGATTGTGTTAACTTCGATTTGGGATTCCTAATAACATATAGAAATGTTTGGAAAGATAATTTTTTCTTTTAATTATTGTATAATTGTTATTTCATTTTTTATAAAAAAAAAGATACTTGCTAAAAATACAAAAATGAAAAAAAAAATTATGAATTTTATATATCATTAGGATTTTCAGAAATTTATCTTTTCTACTTTTATACTTTAAGGATATTTATATTCTATGGATAAAAATCTCATTATTTCATTACTATCTTCACAATATTCATTTCATTTTAATTATATTTCCATATTATTTAAATTTTTTTAAAAAATAATTAAGAATCCTTTATCTAATTTATAGTATAAGCACTTCAATATCTATTGTACTTGATACAACGAACGTAACTTTTCTGAAACTTGCTAAATTAATATAATTAAAACAACATATTATAAACAAAAGATCATATTATAAAATGGAGTGTAAACTCTCACTTGTTACATAATCCACGTTTCATCTTATCTTATGATCATTTTATCACGAGTAGCATTAAAAAACAAAAAGTAAAATTAATTAAAATACATTATATAGATTTCTATATATAACTTCTCCTAATACAATAACTCATTTTCCCTTGGGAATAATAATAAGAACGATGAGAGGCACAAAGCCATATATACGACCATAGCAACAAGCTAAGAAAGTTTTCATTGGACTAATATAGGGTGGGTAAGAAGATTACATGGTAGAAGTAAATTGCCCAAATTAAAAGAACTCATATTCATATAAAATGAGGAGTGATTTGTTACTAATAAGGTGCGTGAGGGAGGGTATGTAGAAGCAGATAATAAGAAGCGCCATGGTGGAGAGAGTGGAGGGTAAGACCCCATTGGTTAGTGAGAAGAGGTTGACCAGTGATGGCGTGAATCAGGACTGCATCCTCCCCAAATGCCTCCCTTACATTGAATGGCCCCGCCGCCACCTCAAACGCCACATCATTTATGAACACCGTTATTTTCTCACTTCCATCTCCAGTGCCTACTGCATCTGCATTCCATGCACACACCACAATACAATTCTTATTAATTTATTACTGCTTCAGACAAGTTTGAATAGTATTCATGTTACCTTGAGTGAGGAGTGATGGTGTGGTGGTGGGAGGGACGAGAGTGGCGGTTGTAGTAGTAGGTGGAGTGACGCAGAAACTAAGCTTTGGTGTGTGGTGGTGGCCGCCGCCATGGTGCATTAATTTGAGGGACTTATTGCTGCTGGCATGTTCTTGATGATGATCTTTCTTTGAAGCATTATTCATCATGATCTCACTAAGCAAGAGACTAGTGCAGGGACCAACGACGTTATGCATCATGAGCTGATGAGGTGGTGGTGGAGACGGCTGATGATGATGAGCTTGCACCACATTGGAGAGCTCAGAGAAGAAAAGGCCTTGCGGGGATGATGTTATAGTAGTAGTAGTACTGTTACCTTGATGATGTTGCAGCGGGAAGATGAAAGTCTCAGCGGCCACGTGCGGCGGCGGTGGTGGTGGTGGAATAGTGGCGGTGTGATTGTGGGTATAGAAATAGGTATTGGTAGTAGCAGCAGAAGTAGTAGTAGTAGTAGTAGTGGGTGGGGATGATGACTTGTCAGAGGAGGAGGATGAGGTGGATGACGGAGGAGGTGGAGGAGGAGGGTTATTCTTGGTGTGGAGGTGGCGGAGCTTGTGTTTGGTTCTAGACTTGCGGTTCTGGAACCAGTAGAAGACATTGGCATCACCAACTTGACCGTACTCTTGCAACTGAGCCCTTATCTTCCTGATCTCATCCCTGGGAGGGTTGACCATCCCAGAGTTGAATATGGACTCCAGGATCCGAATCTGCTCGGGCTTTGGGTTCCACCTGGGCTTGGGCTCAGGGCTTCTGTCGTCGCAAGAGTAAGGAGAGGTTCTACTACTACTACTAGTACTAGAAGAAGAAGAAGAAGTGGCGGTGATAGTGATATCATGCTGCCATGTGGGCTTGGACTTAAACATGCTTGGCCAGTGTCTGTTAGAAGAAGCCATGAATGAATGAATGAATGAATGAAATTGCTTATCCTTCCTTTTATATACCCTCTCTTGTCTCTCTGTCTCTTGCCATTCTAATTCATCAACATATATACACTTTTATTTATTAAGTAATTAATAAAATAGTAGAAAGGAAAAGGGAAATAATAATAATAATAAAGAAAAAGGAAGAGAAAGTAGCATACTAGTAGCATGATGATGAGAAGTGAGAAGTGAGAAGTGAGAAGTGAGAAGAGGATCGGGCTTGGTTGCGTATTCAGTATGCACCACTAATTATCATTGGAAGGCGGTGGTAGTGGATTTCATTCATTGACTCGAGGGTGCCATATTTATTATCTCCTTCCCATCCCCATTTCATTTTCGCTTCCATTACTTCTAATTAAAACTAAATTAAAACTAAATTAAACCATTTTACACCTTCAAATTCAAAGATTTACAATTTAGGTTGACTGCCCAATCGTCACTTCGGATGGATGTAAATAATTCTACAATTTCGTTACGTTACCAACACATTTTTGTCCATTTTTATCAATTCTTATTTATAATTGTGTTTAATTGAAGTATCTTTGTAGATGTGTCTAATAAAAATATCTTTTTATGATTATGTTTAATAGAAGTGTCTTTATAGATATATTTTTTGAATATGTCTCTTTATATATGT
>NC_029794.2:3913380-3915275 GCF_000816755.2 Arachis ipaensis | reverse complement strand
TGCTTTTTCATAATTCTAATATTTAAGAAAAACAAACAGCAGCCTAAAAAGATAATTTAGTAATAAATGAATTTGTTTGACCATAAACTAATAATTAATTATTGACTGAATTTTCATCCAAAATCTCAACATCCAAAAGCAATTAACTGACCTTATCTTAGTGTGTAATGCTGCTAGTTTACCAGTATTGAAACTACAAAATTTCCGATTTTAGTGGGTCATAATACTCAAGAATCAAGATGCTATCATCCATAAATTACTTCCAATTAAAAAAGAGTTTTGTTAACAACACTATTATGGTTAATTAATTCTATTCTAATAAAATTTTTTAAAGGAAAGTTTTCATCAAATACACAATAAGATTACTATGTATTGAAATTTTCGAATGTGTAACTTTCCCAAACAAACTTACTATATTAGTACCCTGAACAAAATATTTATTAGCTAATTCCTAAAAAAGAAAAGAGGGATGGGGGATAAACACTTATGGTGTGGAAATGTGGACGGATTTGTAATATAATGACGTGCACCATGACAAAATGTCAAGAGTTCATATGGTTAGCCAAAAGTAGCGACAATATATATTCCAAGAACAAGTACATTTAATTTAATTTACAAGATTCTATTTTGCATGATGAAGTAATAATATTTGGTCAAAGCTACTACTTTTTATGTTGCTGGATATAAAAAAAGAATGCATAACTTGCTTACGCTTAATTAGTTAAGAAATGTATATATATCCGGTACAATAATCTTCAACCTAATTTTATGTAGCTACTCTCTTCATCTCTAATGAAATATTTATGATGAATTAATGGAAATAAAACGAAATTCATTCCTTTTTTTTCTTACACCAAAAAGGGTGATGGTAAGGAAGTATTTAAAATGGTGAAAACTCGACTTCACATGAAGTTGATACTTGAGAGTTATTAGATTAAAATTTAGTCAAATCAGTCAATGAAAATTTAGTCAAATCAGTCAAATCATCTAACAACTCTCAAATATCAACTTCTCACGTGAAGTTGACTTTACCTTAGTTTCCACCATTTAAAATTTATTCAGCATAATTTGTGTTCAAATAGTGATGTTGATGTACATTTGTAATTAAATATAGAGTATATATTACGTAACTATAGGTATTATTGCAAACACATATATAAATCTTAGAAAGCTTATATATTTATAGTAATTGCTAAATGGATTCACTGTGAATAGTGAATAGGAGGAGGCATTACTGGAGCACGTGCATAGTTGCTCCCCCTTCTTTTTAGGAGATTCAATGGACATGTAAATCAATATATAGTACTCAAGATCTAGATTGAATCTCTGTATATATACAAGGATAAGTTAATCAGTTTTGATTTTCTTGGTTTGGTGTAAAAGAAAGAAAAATTATGAAAGAAGCTAAGGTAAGGTTATATTCAGTTGTCATTCTTACAGAAATGAACAGAATGACCAGACGCTGGTTTTTAATTGGTAGATAGGTAGCTAGGTTGAGATTATCCTACACTCGTGCCATTGGACTCATCATATACGTCAACAAAAATTAAAGCTAACAATCGCCACAAACATCAACTACTCATACTTTGCTTTTCTTTTAATTCTATCATAAAATGCCTAAAATTTGTAGATGTGGATAATTTTAGTGTGAAATTAGACAATATTTGATTATTTTATACTATTACGATGGTAGTACACAATATGCAACAATACTCATAAATATTTTGCAGTTGCTGTAAAAGAGAAATATATTAATCTTATTATCAAAAAATATTTTGTTGTTACTACAAAAGATAAAATATTAATTTTATTATAAAAAAATATTTTATAGTCACTATAAAATAGAAAATATTAATTTTTTTATAAAAAAAATTATTTTGCAGTTGCTGTAAAAC
>NC_029794.2:3908950-3913355 GCF_000816755.2 Arachis ipaensis | reverse complement strand
ATAAATAATTATATTTTTAATAAAGAGGATAATTTTATACAATTGATGGAGCGAGCATATACACTACATACAGGAGACAAAATACACAATATATGATAATATGTTAGCATCTACAGGGAAAAATATACTAAACAGTATTCACTTAAAACGTGCATGCATGGTGTAATTATATTGTTATAAGTTAAAGTAGTTATTAAATTAGGCACCAACAATAACCTACATATAATTGCTTTACTCTAATGATTATACAGACAGAGGTAAATGCATTATTCTTTTTGGTAGAATAGGTGGCTCATGCATTTAATATAAAGTGATAATTTTATGTTTGTTTTATGTATGTGTACAAAAATAAATAATAGTGGAAATATTTTGTTATATTAATAGGTAGTGATCTGACATATGAAAGGTTAGGAGGGGACCATGCATGGAGATATCTCTGTTTGGGGGAGACAGAGAGGAAAGTAGGCACAAAATTGGGATTACAATCGCATCAAACAACTTTAGCAACTCAACTAGACCTTCCTGAGACCTATACATACCCATTATTAATGCCCCACAACCTTCCCAGCAAAACCCCATTTGGCGTTTTCGTCATTAATCCAATTAACCCACTCCTGTTCTTTCTAATTTATTATTAGTTAACCATAAAAGTTTTAAGATTTTTCCCTTTTGTCTTTTTATTGTCTCAAAGATAGAGATAAGAACAATTTTTTTATAAAAAAAACTAGGTTAACTGTTAAAGTCACAAAAAACCCACTACAACAATATAAATTATTTTTTAGAGCTAGATGTGTCAAAAAAAAAAATCGTCAAAAAAATAAATTTTGACATTATTTTAATTATGAAAATATGTTAGTAAAAATTTTGTCAAAAATAATATTTTTAACATATAAATAATTGTGAAAAAAGCTTAAATCTTATTTTGATAAATATTGGCTGTCAAAAATAATTTGTTAGAAAAATTTTAGAATATATTTTCTGTGATATTTATTAACCGTAAAAAATACTATTTATTTTGATACTTATTGATTATAAAAAATTCTCAACAAAAATTTTTAACAAAGAATGAGATGAAATCTTGAAACTGAAGAATAAATTAAGATTTTGAAGATAAAAAATGAATAATATGATCCCAGACTAAGAGCAGTGTGATGCTAAAATTGAAGGAGTCAAAGAAAAAGAAGAATAGTAGAGTAAATTGAAAACAAATAAGTGTCAAAATTGAGGAGTAATTTTCTACGATCAAATTATTCATAAAAAAATATAGAAAATTTGACATTTATGATATTTGTCAAAATATATATTAATTTTGACTGTTAAAAAAAATGTTAAAATAGCTCTCTTTTTTTATAATGAGCTTGATTATAATGTTAGATAAGATAAAAAAAATTATGTCTAAAAACAATGTGATAATAAATATTTTTTGTCCACAAGTATTCTGTATTAATTACTATATTTGAAAAAAATAAAAAGCAAAGATACTAAGTGATTAATATTTTTCTTTATTTTAAAATCATATTTGAATCAACACACTTGCTAAGTCTCTCTTTTTTATATTAAAAATATTGGCTTCTATTAAATATTTAAAGAAAATGAAAAACCATACCTTAAAATTTAACTATTAGGTAAAAAGAACTATATTTTTTAAATTCAACATTAAATATTGAAACTTTAAATATCTCTTAATATTAAAGTCTTTTAAGTTCTAACAGTCATCTAATATTTTCTATTATTCTCTTAAACATTTTACTTATTTCTATAAATATGTAACCTCCTTGTCCTTAATAAATCTGTTATTATCTATAATATGCCAATATATATACATGCATGTATGTATTAGTTTCTCTTCAGTGATTATTAAGTGTTTTGAGAACAAAATAAAATAATTTATTATTTTCATTTAATTAATAAGTTATAACACATACTTTAAAATCATTTTAGAGAAAAATCCAAAACCGCCCTAACAATTATCTCGAAAGACAACGAGGTATTTGACAAAAAGAAAAAAAAATTCAATCCAGCTCCTGACAATTACTTCGAAAGGACAACGAGGTCCCTGTGCAAAAAAAAAATCAATGTTATTTTTTTTGCACAGGAGCTAATCAATCCCAAATAAAAAAGACAAGGGCCAAATTGGGTGTTTTTTTTTTTTAAATCTCGTTGTCCTTTCGAGATAATTATAAGGTGGACGCAGTATTCACTCATGATTTTGTGATAAACACTCATTAATAATGAGTTATCATTAAATTAATAAATTAGTGTAAGAATTATGGAAAAGTATAAATTACAGGCAGAGCAGATGAAAAGTTTTGGCCTCCCTGGCAGCTTGGAAAAGTGCAAAAGGTGCGCACGTAAGAGGGAGTGAAGGAAAATGAAGCTACATGGATGTCCGTACAGAATTGCCATATATATAGGTGAAGCCATTGCAGATACCCCCATTCCTTGGTTGCTATATTTTCTCTATACTTTGTATTAATTACATCTCTCTTTTGAATTTGCACTTCTAGTTATGACTGTACCACACCCCCTTGATCCTCTGCATCTCTGTCCACATTTATTTATTACTCATTTTTCTTTAATTATTTTGTGATCAGAAAATGAATTTGTTTTCCATTCTAATCATATTGCACTTTATTCTGTTCCCACCCTTCTGTCTCCACCAAATATGAGTAGTGAGTCACATCTTCCTGCTCCTCCTGGACCACCACCTCTATCTATCTATGCCTTTAATAACTTACCTTTCTGTATCTAGGTTTCTTATTGCTGGGATAAACATCATTAACATACATTCTTATATTATAGAAAACATTTCAAATGCATCAGAGAGTATCGGTGCACCAGTAGTTTTAACCGTTGATTTCAATTAATATATATTATATATTTTTTTTATAATTCAGATCAACGGTTAAAACAATTGAAGCACCGATACTTCCGATATACTTGAAATGTTTCCTATATATGCTTTGAAAAATAAATAAAAATAAAATAGTTCAAATACATGGTCAACTACTAGTACTCATCATAAATGATGATCTGATTCTTGTGAGAGTCTCCAAGATTTGTGATTGTGGGGAACTTTACGTAAAGAAAATACGCATCGAATCAAAAGTGAATCAAAGTCTCTTTAACGTACTACTTATCCAATAAAGATCACTTCAATGCTTTTATAGTTTTTCAAACTAAAGTACATTGTTGATCCATCTATCATATCTTCTTTCACAATCTTATAACAAGCAAACTTTGACGGATCGTAATACTTTAATTTAATTCATATTGTCAGAAGCAAAGACAAACATACTTTGTTTACGTCACCCCAAATACAAAACATATACTTAATCTAATCAGGCTGTTTTAATTTATGTATGCGTGCATGCTGTCTTAGTAAATCTAATCAGTCTGTTTACATTTACTAGAATAGTATACATGCATGCATAAATCGAAACACCCTGATGTATGCATACATAAATCGAACCAGACTGTTTCGATTTATACAAAAAAGTTAAATTTAGTCTATCTGTTTCGATTTATATAAAAATGTGATTTGGGTGATTCGCGTTATATTTTTCATTTTGGGTGATATGCGTAATATTGGATGAATGTTAGTTTATTTATATAAATTACCCTATTTTTTATTATGAAAATTTTAGTTGTTGATAACTCTACCTTAATTAAACACAATCAACAATTATAATTGATATATATTCTAGTTTAGTTTCAAAAGGAGTTGGGGTAGCACATGATATCCATAAATGTTTGGATTAATCTAATGCAAAACATGAGATGGGTATGTGTGTCGTAGCTAAAGTTGCGCCAACGACAGTCACTAAATGCTAACATGCGCGTAGTAAATACACAACATGGTGGATATTCAATGCTTTAATGTTGTTGCACATGCCATCAACTAAACACACTTATAATATACGTTGGCACAAAAAATTTGGAGTTAGAGACAGAAAGTTGTGACAACTATTGGTGGTGTCACATTTATTTCATGACTTCAAAACCCCTATATATATCAATGAAAAGAAAATATTGTACACACCATTTGTCTACTTCAAAAATACTAACTCTCTCTCTCTCTCTTATTTTCACTGTCGTTGTTATTTTTAGATACAATTATTATATTCAAATACATAGATAACAAAGCATACAAAAATGAACGGGTACTACTATGTTAATTCAAGTGTAATTGAATATCTAAATATGTAAATGTTAAGATAAGATCAATGATAGCACAATGAAAAAAGGTAGAAACTCAGGTGCAGTCGACTTCACGTGAAGTTGGTACCTGAGAACCGTTAGATAATTTGACTGATTTCACTAAATTTTAATCTAATAGCTCTCAGATATCAACTTCACATGAAATCGACTTCACCTGCGTTCTCACCATAAAAAAAATATTATT
>NC_029794.2:3902980-3905879 GCF_000816755.2 Arachis ipaensis | reverse complement strand
TGATCCATGTGATCCATGTAGTCGACTCCACCTAATGAGACAAGACTTTGTTGTTGTTGTTGTTGTTGTTTATATTCCAATATATATTATATTCTAATAGCTAATTTTAGTAACTGATTTTAATATATATGTATTTAACATAAAAAATAGGGTCAAACGAGATCTACATGTAAACAGTTTTTCTGTAGACATAATATACATAATAAAGCTCAATGATATCGTTTGATCCATGTAGTCGACTCCACCTAATGAGACAAGACTTTGTTGTTATTGTTGTTGTTGTTTATATTCCAATATATATTATATTCTAATAGCTAATTTTAGTAACTGATTTTAATATATATGTATTTAACATTTGGTCGATAAAAAATAGTTGACACCAATAATTTAAAATGTATTCCACAAGACTGCATGTATAAGTTTTCTTGAGTTAATGTTGAATATATAGCTCAGAGCACTTAACTTCCAGTGTATAGTTCATCATACATAATTTTGTTACTGTTTTTTTGAATTCCATATTATTGTGCTTTCAATGGAAAACTTGAATTTGAAGCAAAGCATTTAGTTTGGGGTGCTAAGAAATTTACAGAAATTGCGGGATTGAAATACTCATATCATCATCACGTCACGGCAAAACTTGGATTTAATGTAGCAGCTAGTAATTCGGAAGAATCTACGGAATATGATGAAGATGTAGTTTCAAGGGTAGCATCCTAACTGCTAATAAATTGGGTCAGAGCACTCTGAAATCTGAATGAATAGCTAGGATGCATCTTACTGCATTAAAATCTAAATATCACATTTCATAATAGTTGAGAATTGTTTGACTAAAATGTTGGACATAATTAATGTTTATATCTTAATTATTATCTTTATGTCAAGACATTTCATATGAGTAACGATTATTGAAATGAAGATATTTCACATTAGTGACCGTGATTGAATTGAAAATTTTAGGGTGAGGACGGGTCGATTTGGTTCGGATTTATGGTAAAATTAGAATCGAATTGGTTCGGATTTGCATTTTTTTGTATATGTACCCGAATAGTTCGGTTCGGATAATTGGGTACCCGATGACTTTGAAATTTATAAAAAAAAAAACAAATTTTTATCTTAAAAATTCAACAAGTACAATAAACATGTAACATCAATAGAAATAATCCAAACATGTTAAATACCAAATACATTAAAAACTAAACTCATTAAAATCCAAACATATTAATAATGAATAATCATTGTCTAATGGAAAAAGCCATATATATATTTTTTATTTAATTAATATATGATCGGATTCGCGGGTTGGTTCGGGTTCCGCACCCCCAAAATCGATACCCGAACCAATCACTAATAAAAGCTATCGGTTTAATTCAAGTTGGACCCGATTATCCGTTGGTTTCAAAACCAATTTAATTGGTTCAGTTCGAATTTGGACGGGTAATTGAGTAATTCGGACGGGTTCAAAACCAAAGTAAAATGGAAATCAACTCAACACTGTTGCAAAAGCAAACAATATTAATTCAACATACATCAATGAGCTTCATTTCAATTCTACTATATATAAGTAACTCAATCTGAAAATATTTAGAGGAAATTGCATGTCTTTTTCCTCCGTGCTCTCTTCTTTGCTTTTGGTGGCCTCAATGCAACCTTTATAGCAGCATCAAAAACTGTTTTTACATTCTAAAACACAAAATAGTAATGAAGAAAATCAGCACACAAAGATGAAATGTAATGAAGTTGTTAAATGTAATGAAGTGCTCATACTCACCTGTTGTGTTTTAGAACTGCACTCAATATAAGTTACTGCACCAATCATTTTCTTCATCTCTTCACCCTGTTAAATATTCACAATAATTGTTCAATAAATTGTCCTTACAAAAGGTATTCAATTCATATTCTAAGTAGACATTAATGACATGCCTGAGAAGTTGTAATTCGTGTGGATCCAGGATGATCAATCAGAAATTGTTTGTCATCTCGCAAATCTTTGCAAATCAGAGTGAAATTGAAACCAATATTATTATTAGCTCTAAGAAAAAAGCAACAAATTCATGAAACTGTTACCTAGTTTTGTTCCCACCAGCACAACAGGCACATTTGGAGCATAATGTCTCAATTCAGGCATCCACTGTTAATTAATAATTCAATAATCTTCTTTAAGACATGTTGAAATGTGACAGATACTAATTAATTAATTAATTAATAACCTCAAAATCATAAAGAAAACCTTTTTAGAAACATTCTCATAACTGGCTTTGCTGATGAGAGAAAAACACAAAAGAAACACATCAGCTCCTCTGTAACTCAAAGGCCTTAGCCTGTTGTAATCTTCTTGTCCTGTAATCCATACAATTAAACCAAATTAACATAGTTAATTAGCATTAATGATGTAATATCAGAAACAAACAGAGATGACTAACCAGCAGTATCCCACAGACCAAGATTCACAGTGCTGCCATCCACCACCACATTAGCACTGAAATTGTCAAACACTGTTGGAACATAATCCTATCATAAAAGGAGAAGAATGCTAATTACTAATTAGCTCTGATCCTTGACGATTCACTCTTTCTACACATGCATGTGCACATTAAGAAAAAGAAAAAGGAAACATAAACCAAAAATAGTTACTGTGGGAAAGGTATTGCTGGTGTAGGATATAAGCATGCAGGTTTTTCCAACAGCACCATCCCCTACTGTAACACACTTGATGAATCTGGCAGTACTCATTCTTCTTCTTCTTCTTGAACAATTAAGAGAGATTCTTTACTTATAAACACAAGTTTGAAGTTGAAAGAATGAAAGAAAGGAAGGTGGCTGGACCTTAACATTAACAACCTAGCAGCAACTTTAGTTATGGTTTTTTTTTCTTTTCTTTCCTTTAAGTGCAAGGACCAAT
>NC_029794.2:3881729-3902787 GCF_000816755.2 Arachis ipaensis | reverse complement strand
AAGGCATAGGGAATTTTGCTTAATTTACCAGTGTACAATGATTAAGGGATGATATGATATCAAAGCAAGTCAAAAAGTTAGTTCTGACTTTGTTGAGATTCCCAGTTTTTTTTTTTTTGGTTGCCCACGGTATCACTCAACCCGACAGGTTAAGGACTAATTCGTCGCGGATCTGAGCTCCATTTAAGGGTCTGCCGCTGGCCAATAGGTTGCTGCATGCACAAGGGCGGGATTCGAACCCCCGACACTTGCTTAAGCGGACGAGTGAGTTGACCACTCGACAAAGCAAAGTTAGTTTGAGATTCCCAGTTATTATGTCTTCCAGCTTCTTCCTTTGCTTATCTGGGCTTAGCTAGCCAAGGCTGTTCTATGGGTCCTACATGCCCAAATCTTGATGCCTTAGTTTTTTCTGAAACACCAATTGCAACGAAGATGTTCAACTTCAACATTCAAGATATATGAATTTTAATACATTTTGTCGATAAATGTTTTGATTACTAGTTTCTTTTCATATTAATTACCGTATTAACATTAGACAAGATTGGGACCCTTGTGCCACTAAGTTCATCATGCTTGGCTATGACTAATAAGAAGTACAAGTGGATTTTCTTAAAATATCTAATGTGGGTCTAAGGATAGCATCAATAATTAACACGGGTCCAATATATAAGGCCCATTAAATGGTGGTCCCCCTTGTTTACAGGTGTATGTTATTTTTGTCCAAAAACATTTGTTTGTTAATTTATGCAGTGTTTGTTTAGTGGGTGTGTCGACCAAATTTTGAGACACGGTGACATATTCACATTCATATTTTATGTTTGATTTTTAAATATATAAAATAAGAAGAGACACGGTAGTTTACATTAGTATACAAATACATAAAATTTGTGTACTGCCACTTTATTAAGACACAAAATCTAAGACATAAATTTTTTCAGTTCTATCCTTAATGGTGGTGATGGTGGTGATTTTTTTTTTTTGGAATAAGGATAATAATAACATTTATAATTTATGTTCTATCTTGTGTATAGTTACTAAACAAAGTGAAAATTTTGTGTCTCCTTATGTATATGTCTTCAGGGCACAGATTCGGTAAGTCAGATTGGACCATTGGATCTTTTTTTTAATTCAACGGTGAAGATCACCTGAAACTTGTTTGTTTTGATTGGCTAATGAATACCTTTTGCAAGCTTTGTGTCAAAGGGATCACTTTAGAAAATTTAAATTTTTTGTGGTTATTGTTATAGATCTAATATCTATCCAGTTAATATAGCAAAGATTTATGAATTTGTAAGTTTAAATTAATTAGAGTTAAGTATTATGTTTTATGTTAAACTACAGAACAATGAAGTTGGGTTGGGAAGGAGATTTGTCGTGGACGTCTGTTGTCGCATAGAAGAAATGCACGAATTTACGTTGCTGTCACTCGCCTTTATGCAGTTCGAGTTGCAAAAAATTACTCTGTGTGAAATCGCGGGGCAAGAATTTGCACAGTTACTGAACGGCGCATCTGCCTCGATGAAATTGGAAAATTTATTACCTTAGCTCTGTTACTATCGTCGCTGGAATATGGATGACAAGTACTGGTAGTTTGGGTAAATATTTGGCTTTGTCCGAGAGGATCAGTGGTGAAGGATTGAAGCAGCATGGAGAAGGTGAGTGAGAGACTGGCCAAGGAGAGGCAGAAGATGTTTCGGGTCGGGTGGGTCATGTTGCAACAAAGTTGGGTTGGACTTGATTGCATCCAATACCTATCCGAAAAAAAATAATGGACCTGTATAGTATATTTTTTTATATAGAAATGTATGTTTTTTCTGAAACGAATGTTGGGCTCATGGGTTGGGTTATTAATAATGTTGTTAAAACTAGACCAATCCTTTATATGGTCCTCTTTACTATACCAAAAAAAACCTCACATGTCAGAACAAAGAAGAGAAAAGCCAAAATAGTTATTGCATGTATAATTAGTAGTTGAACAATTTAACAGCAGTATTGATTTACACCAGAGAAGACTACCAAAGGTGAAAGGTGAACATTTTTCTTGTACGTTGCATCAAATGCAACGACATCTCCAAATACCTAGTAATCAATTTGGCTAGTGCCATCACACCAAAACAAATGTTGCAACATACTTTCCCGGTCAACAACTTCTTTGTAGTACAATGCTGGATCATTTGCCTTACACTCTCGGAGATATCTTAAACACGATTCCTCATCTAGGCCACCCTCCCTTCGTTGCTTCGTATTTACATCGTGCATGTCCCTTGTTGTGTAGGAGACATTATGATACCTGCTGGCTAGGGTCGCCATAAAAGCGTGGATTCGTGATATGGAAATGTCCCCTTTGCACATGTTGTTCATCTACTCAATGTCCATTTCGCTCATCCTCTGATGGCTTGGGAGTATAAGAAAATCGCAATTCAAGAATGGGGTGGTTATGCTCGTCTGTAAAGTATGCAACGTACCAACGTCCTGATTCATCGTTCATGCGAACCTGCATCCTTGCAGGGCATTCACACCATGTCTCGGCCCTTGGCCTCTTTTGCCGATTAGGAATTAAGTAGAACTTCACCGATCTGAACCCTTCTCGGTGGCACACAAATTCCTATCGTATCCTAATTTCACCACATTTTTTGCTCCTTGAACGTCTTCCGCTAAAATCATGGTGCTTTGCATATGCCTGGTAGAACTCAAACGCAATATCAATATTTGCAAAATTAAAGCGGCAAACTTCTTCTCTGCTTAAGTTCACAAAATCAATCGAACCTATCGATTCGCCAGAATCAACAGCGCATAAGTCATCATCCGCAAAATTGTCATACATTCCTCCGACACCATCCAAATTGTCTTCCAATTCAATCCTATCCCCATTGTCTCCATCAGCCTCTCCAAGATGGTCGTGTTCTGTTTCATCTTCGTGTAACTCATACTCGTCCGACTCCATCCTTACAAAGCCTTCGCCCTCAACTGATCCAACTCCATGGTATGCTTCGTTGGCGAGATGCACGCTCGTAGGGATATCTTTATCTCCGGTCACCCTTTGCCAAATAACAACAATACGGTAATTCAGCAAAACACACGCACACGGGGATATACTTGAACAAAGTTGACGAAACTTGGGGATATTTAAAAATCAAGTGCAGAGTAATAATATAATCAATACCTTCTCTCCATTGATCGAGACGACGACACCATCAACTAGCGAAGACGACCAACAATGAAGGTCAGTACCATGTGGTTAGATATGAAGCTGTTGGTGTGCTTGAATCCGCCTTAGAAGAAAGTTTCACACTGAACACTTTATCAATCCCAAAAAATCGAGCATTTTATGGTTCAAAAACGTCAAATCTCATCTGATGAGTTTCTGCAATTTTTGGCAGAGTGTGGGCAGTGGACTTCGAGCATGCCAGAGAAGACGGTGCCGAAGCCACCATGGCTAAGTGGGGGAGGAGAGGGAGCTGGTAACGTGACGAAGGAGCGAGTAGCTAGGACAGGTGGTGGAGAGGTTTGAGTCGTTGTCGGCGGTGGAAATAATAGAAGGGGTGGTGCGCTTGCGACAATAGAGGAAAAGGAGGAGAATCAGGAGGAGGAGGGAAGCGACAGTAATAGTTAACTAAATACTGAGGGTCCAACTAATTTTAACAACTAAGCTAAATATATTTATTTAAAAAATTAATAAGTGACCCCTCTATTTTCTATGCAGAAGAGATCCCATTAAAATGAACATTTTTATTTTGTATTGTCTGACTGACCGGTAAGTCAAATAAGTTTTTGGCGTTTCGGTGCCACAAACACGTTATGTGTACCGAATCCGTGTCTATGTCTTCAATATTTGTGTATTTGTGTCTATGTTTTCACCCATATATGAACCAAATACAGTGTTAGTGGACAAGGTGTGACATAAAAGAAAAGTGGATAAGGCTTTGACCGCTTGAGGCTTCAGCTAGGAGTGTTCATGAATCGAGTGAAGCCGATTTAGTTAGATTCGGACCTGACTCTAAAAGATCATCAGGTCTATTTTGAGCTTTCTGATTCGATCCAAAAACAATATGAAATAAAACGGATTAAATTGAGTTAACTCGGTGTAAATTTAGTATATACAAATTTGTAAATTTTATATACTAAAATAAAAAAATTTATTTTTAAAAGTTAAAAATAACAAATATTATATCATATTTATATCAAAATAATTATTTAAAAAAAATAATATCATATAATATAAAAATATTAATTAATTGGGTTGGGCAACTCCAAGCATAAATTGAAACCGACTTGAAAATAAATCCGGGTAAAAACAACAAATTTGAACCCGATAAAATATGTTTTAGATCTAGGTCGGACTGGATCTTAAACACCTCTAACTTGAACATAATAATTAAGGTAAATTTTCTGGTGTAGAAATGGTTGTTATTTCTACACGTGTAGAAAGCTGCTGACAATGTGAGATGAGGACACGTTAAGAAATAAATTCTGCACTGTATTACAGGTTGGGCAGAAGGCATGTCCGATAAAGCTTTCGTTGCGGTGATAGTTAATGATAGTATGATTAATTAAAGGTCTTTTTGTAAGGGGCCTCAATGTGGGTTTGGAAAAAAAATTTATGTTTGTAGTGGGTTTATTGTTTAATATTGACATTATTTTGGGTCATAAACTATCCACTCTAAATGAATTTTAATGGGGATGCTTGACATGGGTTTGTCTTATATCCAAAAAAAAATGATGTATATTGTTATGATAATTATATTTGTAGTTAATTAATCATTTATATTATTAATAATTATATTTGTAGTTATTATAACTTTTTAATATTAATATTTTTAATAGTAAATTATTTTTGAATTCATAAATTTGAATAATATTATTGTAAAAGAAATAGTACCTAAAATAATCTTAATTATTTTAAGTACTTAATGTAGTGGGACCATCGCAGGGATTAAAGTTAGTTCCTTTTAATGGAGAAGAGAGAGATACTTTGAGTTCCTATTTACTGTTAAACTGATGTGGAGTTACTTTTTATGACAGGTGAGCCATAAATAGAGACTGAGATGAGTTCCGTACTGGAGATGATCTCACTCTCTCATATCTCTCTCTTCTCTCTCTCTCTCTCTTTCTATATATATATATATAACTCCCTCTTGTTGTTGTTGGCTCTCTATGTTATATCTCTCGCAGTCTTCCTGACTCTCCCTCTCTCCCATCTCTACTCGTGTCTCTGTCGCTTCATCCGTATCGCTCTATCTATCGCTCTACCTATCTCCCAACACAGGCTGTTTGGTTATCTAACGCCATTATTGAGAAAGTTGCTAGAAGGAACGTAACGAGAGCATCATGTCGAGAAAAAAATAAAAAATCTGAATCAAACCAAGTAACGGTATGATGTGGCTAGAAGGAACGTAAAGAGAGACAATAATTACTCAACACTTAAATTTAACGGGTATATTCCCAAGTCATTTCCCAATACCCAAGACGTTGATTTACAATCATTTCATTGAAACATTTCACTTTTTAGTATCTAAATAAAAAAAACATAACAAATGAGAGGGTTGCCAATGTAGTTAACTATGCCGTACGAATGATAATTAGACAATTCTTATATTCTACAGTCTATATGCATGTACGTTGGGTTAACTAATTTACTCATGCTCACAATATTCTAGTGTTAATAGGATGATGATGCAGTTGGGATGGAAGTCATACGACCTATAATTTATTAGCACAAGAAATTTATGCCCCTTGTTGCTATGTTTCATCAACCACAGTGACATTTTCGGTCCTCAATCCAATAACAACATCTCACCCATAGAGTTAATGGGCCTCAAGGCCGTTGATTCTCAGTCCACCCTACGTAAAAAACACACTCCTACCGCATATCAAGAAGGAACTATTCAACCTGATTGAAATAAAAAACAGTACAACATAACACTAATTCACAACAGTAAACAGTTAATCCCCCTATCATCCAAGTACAGATACATGCAAAGTGTCATCTTAAAACATCTGATTTTCCCTTACACATACGGTATTCATGCAAAGTGACTATATACTATTTTCAGACAACACATTTTCAAAAACATACTCGACAAAATGCTAGCTGACGTTGTGGAGCAGTTCCATGACTTGCATAGAGACAAAACTAAATTAATCCACCCTAATTAATGATTGACAAAACATGCCGAACACACGATAGTACAGTTTGGAAGTCGTGAATATCTCCCTAGTTACATCGTCAGGGTCCAGTAGATGTTCCAACCTCACATTCCCGCTTTGAATCGTTCCTATCACGTCTTCGCCAAGACCAAGCGGACGATACGGAAATACAAAAAAATTGGGATAAGATATTTTAGAAAAATAAGGAAACACAGAAAAAATACTTGACAAATACATATTATTTTTTCTGGCAGTGTCAAATGTCATCTTTTTTTACCCTTTTTCCTTTAAAAGAAATTATTTTACCATTTGGTTGTGAAAAGAATTAACATCTTTCTTACACTGACTACAGTTGCCTTGAATGTGATTGTAGAACTACTTGTTCAACATGCTTTTATAGGATACACGAGCTGCTGCCCATGCTTAGGTGGAAGCAGTCAAAGAAACGAAAATAGAGGTGGACAAGAAAATAGAAGCTAACCTGAAAGCAATTACAGAAATTAAGGTTGCAACATATATGACTCTGAGGAATGCAGATATGGCAGATTCTGTGATAGAAGCAGTCAAGGATGACCCAAAAAGGTGGCGTGAAGAACAAAACAGCGATATGGGTTACACAAAAAATTAACCAACCCTGTCAATCTCCTTGCACATCTACAAGGCAATAGAAAGTCAAAGATCAGATATATAGATAGTGTTCAATCTATAACAAAAAATAAGCAAAAGAGAACCATATTGGTTGTAGCAATTAAAATTTTGCCCTTTCTCTTTCAGATTTGGGGGTTCTTAATCAACTACATGTCCAACACGATCATCTTGCGGATGAACAACTTCTATAAAAATATTTTGCAAACGCAAATAAACTCATTTTCAAAATCTGTTTCAAAGTATTTAGCAGAGAGATTATACATGTAATTAAACTACTTTGGCATATTAACATTGCAAATTAGCAATTAATGACACCCTTGCTTGTTAAAATTGTGCGAACTGTTTAAATTAAGTTACTATTGAAAATTGAAATGGAATGCTGTTTAAACTAACTTCTGTTATTACAATTGTAAACTTTAGGCACAAATTTGTTGGGATCAGAAATTATGAACACGGTCCTACAAAGGTAGAATCAAAATTCTAACCTTTTCTTAGGAAGCACATCACATCTTCACCCAAACACGAGCATATCCACATTTCACAGACGAAAAAAACTTATGGCATAATAGTTTCATCTGGACTTTGAGCAACGAAAATATACAATGCATACCTCCACCGGCAGATCGCGATCGATGGCAATCTCGCCCAGCTTCGGTGCTCCGTTTTTTGTGCATCGACACTGTCCCACCCGCAGCACAGCACACTCTCTGGTGAAGCCGATCAATCTCCGCCAACACACGTGGAGCCACCACCCAGGAAAACTCAGCCTCGCTCCGGCGCCGTCAAAGGAGGAGCAAGTTCTTCTCTCTATCTAGGGTTTTTATTTTCCCTCCGTTAAGTTCATCTCCTGGGTTACCCTCTTTCTATTTCCAGCGAAGCAACCTAAAGTCACCACCAAAGCTATTTTTTCTACTCTATTTACAAATACTTTACAACAAAAAAAAAACCACCTCAGATAGGCCCATTATTAACTATCATAACGGATCCCGTAATACAACTTAATTAATATATTTCATCCCGTAATTTTTTAAACTCACCTATCTCAACATTCACGGATTCACAGTATTCTCTGTACACTGTCACCAGCTTTCTCAGAATTGGTCTCATGAAATGGACAAATATTGCTGAATTATCCTGTCACCATATTTCTATACGTGTAGAACATAACTTCCTTTCTACACCAGAGAATCCACCAATAATTAAATTCTAAAAGCAGTTGTCATGGCGATAAAAAATACCCAAAATCAGTTACCATATAAAATACTAAGAACTTGTACAAATAAAAGTTAATTTTGAAAAGAAATTTCATATAATATGAGTATTTAAATAGGATTATTTAAGACAAAAAAAAAAAGAGGTCATTTAGTTTTCAAGAAAAAGAAAAAGGTTATTTAAATACTCTATGCCTTTATTTATATTTTCTTTTCTTAAATGGGTTATCCCTTGATTATTAACTAAGCCATGTATTAAGTCAAATAGAAATTTCATGTTAAAGCATTACATCAATCACAAAATGGAAGAAATCTCGCGGAGGTGGATCTAAAGATCATAACCTCAGAATCTAATTACTGAAATAATTTTTTATGAGGAGCGCTAGGAGAGTAGGAGGCCAACATTTTTGTTAAATTCTAGCTAACATTTAATCATTAAAAAAAAATTGAATGATTCTACATCAATAGATATAATCTTATACCATTAAAAATATTATTAATAACTAATTGATAATTAAAAACCACAAAATCTACTAACTCCCTAAACTTTTTTATTTTTCATTGTATCCAATTAGCCATTGGTTTTCGGTTGTCGAGTTTGTACGATCTCTAATTGACCAAGTGTTCCGATTATGATTGACAGATTAAAATCCATACACATATTATATCCGTATGTTATTAATTAGTTATATATATAAGCAATTAATTAGGAAGGTAAAACACTTTAGCTCAATAAACGAACCACTCTCCCATTTCCATATCCAAAGCATAAAGGCAAACGAACCACTCTCCCATTTTTCCACGTCAAACTTTGAAGGACTTTCGAATTCAACTTTGGATGCTTTTTCAGTCATTATTCAAATGGAGAAGATAGACTGGAAAATTATTATGATTATTGATTATTGATTATTGATCATAGGCTATTCGATGCCAAACTTGGATTTGTCTTCCTCTTTCTACACACCCGTAACTAACATTAATAATTTTGATCGTACGTGTTCATCGTGAAATATTTATTTTCGCTGGTCAAAATTTCAAAACACGTGAGTCTATCGTGGCAACCCACTAGATACTATTGGCTTTCTATAATTCTATTCTTCAAACATAACATGTCATTAGTATTTAGTTCTCAACTTTTATTTGTTCTCTTCTAAAATAAAACATTTAATATTAAATTAAAATAAAAATTCACGTGTAGTTAATTTTACGTAAAATTAATAGTTAAAAATGATTAAATAATTTAACTAATTTAATTAAATTTTTATTTAACAACTCTCAATTATCAATTTTAAATAAAATTAATTACACCTGAATTTCTACCTTAAATTAATCGATGCCTCTAATTTTGTTTATTAGATTTTAATTTCAAAAACAATAGTTAAAGAAATAAAAAATATAAAAGTTTAACATTTTGGATACATTTTATGTATTAAAACCTTCCTTCCTTCGCAATAAATGTAATAAAATAAAAGAGTTTAATAAAAGTGAGACAATTATAAAATGCTAAAAAAGAAAAGAAAAATATGAAAGGGGTTTACTAAGAAAAGTTTTAAACGAAGACTGAAATAAGACTTCTAGTAACTGTGTGGGCCCTCCAAATTTACTAAGCACCCGGTCTCGTCGGATGATGACGTCACATATTGGAAAGTCTTGTAATATTGCCAATCGATTACGTCATCGCACGAGGAACCTTTGATCTGTGATGGCATTCATGACGTCACTAACTAAATAAGAATGGCCCCGCAATTGTTGAGCTGTGATGTCTTCTGGCATTTGCCACCGGAATTTCCATAGAATTACAAATCTACCCCAACTCTCAATTTCATGAACTTATTTTCCATGCATTCTTGGTATAAGAAAAGAAAAAAGTAGAAGGTATAAAACACATGTATAAAAAGATACATTCAAAAAATATATCTATAAAAATATTTTTATTAGATACAATCATAAAAAAAATATTTTTATTAAATATATTCACAAAGACACTTTTATTAAACACAATTATAAATAAGAGTTAATAAAAATTGGTAGAAATACTGTTAGTAACGTAGTGGAATTGATAAAAAAATTATGCATATGATTACATATTATATATTGTGTTAGTGAAAATATATTTTTTATTTATATTAGTTAACACTTTGAATTAATAAAAGACACGATAAAACTGAAGTACTAGGACCACATTTTTTTATAGATATGGAGAGAAAAATGATGTAGGACGTAGTTATGGAGTGTATGGATATTTTACGCAACTGCGATGTCAGGAACAAAAATCGGACCTTTCAATTTGTGTTTAAATAATTAAAAAAAATTTAGAATATACAATCGGACGATCCGATTAGTTTAGCCAAAATTTAAATTTTCTCTTTTCACTGTTTCAAAACAAACTGTCCCACATTCATGTCTAGCACCTATGTTCTCCACATCCAGGCACAACACACACGCTACTGCCATATCGAAAAAAAATGTGCCTATTAAAACCTCTAGTGATTGTGATATTAAGTATCGACAATGTAGATAGAGTCTTAGAATATCATGCATTCATGTGCAAGATGGAAAAGTTGTGAATGTGTTTGATGTTTGCGGGGACTAAAGTCTTTCCATATGCCATTTTATTCAAAATTGCTTCCTTGTCAAATTCCTTTTCTTGTTATAATAAGGTATGTGGCATGGATAGCATTTTCTTTCCCAATCATGACTCAGGCAATTTACACCTTCTCATGTTTTTCCCACCTAATAATAATGGACTAATATTCTCTAAAATAAAATAAAAATTAATCACTCTAAAAAAAATTAAATTCAATAATAAAAAAATTACTAGAATTAAAATTAATTCATAAAATAAAAAATATTTTATATTTATAAACTATTTAAAAATCTTATGCTTAAAAAATAGATGTGACGCTTGGAATATATATGCATGACTAGTTTACTACCGTGAATGTCACTTTCTTCTTTGTCCCCGTTATTCACGTCTGTTGTGTTCCCTTGTTATCAATTTGTATCATTTCCAAGCTAAGTTCCACCTATGGTGGCACAGCCAAACCCTAATACTAGGAAAGTAACACCCTTCTTGTCTAATCATTAAATTCATACAAGTTTGCGATGGATCCTCCTTACATTGTGTGTTACTCTGTTATTGGCTTCAACAAGGTTGTGATCCAATTTGGACCCACATCTAAAATTCCACAACCCAATCACTAATAATGGAGAGTTCAATTATTAGTTCATTACACGATATTTTGAACTATCAGCTCTAGTTGTTAACAAGAATATGGACTGGTTATCCGGGAGTTTATAAATTTATAATAAGGGCAATATTGTAAATAGGAGGAAAAGTAGTGGCAGTGATAAAATAATAATAGAAAAGTCAAGTCAATGGTTGAGAATAATCTTCTTTCCTTGGCACAAAATATTCGATGTGGGACATGCATTCCCCCAAAGAGAATATATGCAAAGTCCATAGGCATTGGCAGAGGCAAGGCAAGTTGTTGAAAAGAAACAGATGAATAAGATCGAAGAAGAAGGCATGGTTATAGCTTCCCAATCCCAAACAGAGTTACCTTTAAATGAGAATGACTCACAGGATATGGTTATATACCAAGTCCTGAACGAGGCTAGTAATAACCATCAGCAGCAGCAACATGAAGCGGCGTCGTTCATGATGATGAGTAGCGGACAGCAACGGCGTGGATTGGAAGCAAAGAAGAACATAGCGAAGAAGCACTACAGAGGGGTGAGGAGGCGGCCATGGGGGAAGTATGCAGCGGAGATAAGAGACTCGACGAGACAGGGAGCAAGGATATGGCTTGGGACGTTTCAAACAGCGGAAGAAGCTGCCATGGCTTATGATAGAGCTGCTTTCAAGATGAGAGGTTCCAAGGCTTTGTTGAACTTCCCTGCTGAGGTTGTTGCAGCTGCTTCTTCCACTGCTTCTACTTCCACTGCTTCAACTTCCATTCATACTTAGACTCTCTTCAAATCTTTCTCCTTCTTTTTTCTCTCTTTTGCTTTAATTTTCTGTATTTAATTATATATAATCAATCAAAATTCTCTCATTCATCTTTCATATCTATTACTATTTTGTTTACGAGGAGTGCTAGGTGGCAAGCAATTTTTGTGATTTGTAGTCATCAAATAACCATCAATGATGATTTTAATAGTGTGAGATTGGTGTGAAATTTCATCCAATGGCTCACTTTTTTTTTTTGCTAGTTACATGCTGACCAGAATTTGAAAAAGTTGTTGGTTCTCTAGACTTTGATGGTATCCAGTGTTCAATCTAACCATTCATTACTCTATTTCTTATTTATTTCTGGTCTCACTCATAGAATCAAGGGTAATAGATCACACTGTATTCTATCGATTGTTAAAAAAACTAGAGAGAATCATTTTCCATCAAAGCACTCAATAATTACATTCACAAATTTATTTAGTGTTCATCAAAAAGATTTGTTAAAGACTAATTTCAAGCTTGAAATTTCAAATATTATATGAATTAGAAAAAGTATACAAGCTTTTAAAAATTACACTAGTGATTATTGAAAGAGCCAAGGGAAACGGGAAAAGCTCTATATTCAAAGGAAAAATGGCACCCTGTTTTGAATACAAAGCCACAAGTCAATGCCACAATTTGATGTCCAAAGATAAGAATTCAGCTAAAAAACAATTTGTGTTGCACATTAACTAAAATTTCTATTCAACTGCCCAATGGAGATCAAAGTGAATTAATATCATCTTAAAAAATGTCTACATACATGGCTAAGAAAGCAGAGCAGAGATAATATAATCGCCATGTTCACCAAAAACAAAAGATGTTTGTTACAGTACGACGATAAATTTATACGTAAAATATGGACAAGTAATAACAAGTCACGTGGAATCCACGTCAGCATTTAATTTTTGCTTTTCTAAATATATATTATATCACTACTTTTACTAATACACTCTTTTAATTAAATAAAAATAAAAAAATATTTTTTATTTAATTTTATAAAAAGTCTTAAACATCTTTACTTTATTTGATTAGACAAAAATACCTTTTTAAATTAATCAAATTTTAGAATTCAATTAATCCTAATTTTACAATTTCAAATAATTTTAACAACAAAACAAAAACATATAAAAAAAATAAAAGATCAAAATTGTTCTTTCATCGTTCTTCATCTTCTCAAATTGCTTTCAATTTCATTCACTGCTGAATCCAGGTATGAGAAGAGACTCTAGTGACAGTGAGAGAGGAGAGTTTGAGTCTCAGAATTGGGAATGAGAGAGACGTTAGTTGAGAGTGTGCTGGTGAAAAACCCAAGAAGATGAAGACATGAAGTTCTGTTCTTTTATTTTTTTCTCAGTTTTTCAGATGATATTTTTTTTGTATGAACAATTAGAGATGAGGGATGCGTGACCTAGCAAACAAAGAACAAAGTGATTTTGTTTAGTACTTTTTAAAATTATTTAATTTTTTTGGTATGAATAATTGATTAGGATTTATGAAGAGACAAATGATTTTGTTAAATGTATTTTTGTTTTTGTTTTTTAGATTATTTAAATTTTAAAATTATAAAATTAAACAATTTAATTAATCTAAAAGAGTAATTTTTGTCTAATATATACAAAAAGGGTATTTAAGTTTTTTTATAAAATTAAATAAATAAATATTTTTTAATTTTATTTTAGTAAAAGTGGTGATATAATATATATTTAAAAAAGAAAAAATTAAATGTTGATGTGAAAAATAAATTTCACATACCTTATTACTACTTGTCCATATTTTAAATGTATCGTACCGTAGCAAACACAAAACAAATAAAAAAGGCTACTCCATATATATTAGATTGTTGAAAATTATATATACGTGCGTGAACAGCTATATTTATACATGACCAGTAAATATTATTATTTTTAATTTACACACATAAATTAATAAAAAAAATTATTATAAAAAATTTAATATTTATATTAATTAAATAATAACCAAAAATACAAAAAATTAATGGTCCCAAAAGTATTTCACTTTTTCCTATATCTATATGCATAATTGGTATGAACAGATTGATTACATTTATGGAAAGTATATATAATATAAGGTGGAAACTCAAATGCAGTCGACTTCATGTGAAGTTGATATCTGAGAGTCATTAGATAATTTGACTGATTTGACTAAATTTTTATCTAACGGCTCTCAAATATCAACTTTACATGAAGTCGACTTCACCTGAGTTTTCACCATAATATAAGGATTAGTAATAATTGATCGATCAATTGCAATGCCCCGAAAATATATAGTAGCAATTAATGATATTAGATATATATAGTTGATAGCTAAGAAAAACAACAAATGATATACAAATTGGTGATAAGTATATATGTAACTACTCAACCAAACCATACCATACCATGCATCTTGATATATAATTAAAAAGAAGACAGCAAATTATCCAAGTAATCACTTCCTAAATCCTGAAACACAAAAACATCTACTTCTTCATCATGATCATGATGAAACCCTCCTGCTACCTTCTTTGTTGGAGGTTGCTCATTCAACACCACAGATGACCCTCTCTTATTACAATAATGATGATCAAATTGTATAGCTTTTGAAACTGTGTCAAATGGGAAATTGAGGTATGCCTTTGGCCCTCTAATCCTCAAAGCAGCTTTATCATATGCTAATGCTGCTTCTTCAGCCGTCTCAAATGTTCCAAGCCAAACTCTAGCACCTTTCTTCGACGAGTCTCGAATCTCCGCCGCATATTTCCCCCATGGCCTTCTCCTTACTCCTCTGTAGTGCTTTGTCACCACTTTTTTCTCTGTTTTCATCACCCTCTTCTCTAGTTCTACCTTCTTATTACAATCTTGTTCGTTATTGTTTGTTGTTGTTGCAGCATCATTTGGTGTAATATTAACAACTCCATCTAAAACATCTTCCCAGAAATCTGCTCCCATTGATATCCACCTCCCTAAGCTTGGAAGCCTCTGCAGAATTCCCACTGAACCGTTATTGTTGTCTCTTCCATCAAGTTGTGGAAGTTCTTCCCATGATTGTTCTGCTGCAACATCACCATCACCATATGTTCTCACATGATCTCCTCCTCTTTGATTGCTGATAATTTTGGCCCATACATTCTCAAGAATCCCTTCAGAATTTGCATCATTACTATGACTGTCCATGTTGATGAAAATTTTAAGAAAGGGACATAACAGTGTAAATATATATACACATAAAAAGTGTGAATGCTCTTTTAATTTGACAGCTCAGCTTTAATTTATTATTGTATTTTTGCTTTAATCAGATAAATGATGAGTGAATTGGAACACAGTTGGAAAGCTTGTGCATTAATTAATACACTGATTGAATCTCCAGCTATAGATACATAATGCAGTATTTTCAGCACTAATACAAGATTAAAATAAATATAAGATAAGGTTTATTTTATTGTTTATCCCTTGACTTGTGTGCTTGTTCAATCATTTGGGGGGATTTATCTCATGTTGATTCTCTATATTTTATTCGTTGTATTGGAATAAATCCCTCAATTTCAGATATCAAGTTTATAACATTACGAAACTGATGAGAAGCAGAAGCATTTTCAGTCTCAAATCAGAGCTGGCAAGCGTGGACTTTGTTGGAGTTAGGGGGCAATCATCTCTTTACAATAATTTAATGTTTTCTAAGTCAAACCAAAGGGAAATTAAACGCAATAATTTATTAAGCTAAACCAATTTTAGTCGCTTTAATTTTCACCGTGGGTTGTTATTTGACTCAATGCTATATAGTATATCATAATAATATTAATATCATATAGTAGTCTTTGATTTGTACGAAATTACTTGCGTATGAGCCAAAAAGTATGGGATAGCTAAACTACGTATGACTTATTTATATTTGGTAAAAACTCAGAGCCCTTAAATGAAAATTTAGTCAAATCAGTCAAATGTTCTGAAGTAACAACTTCATATGAAGTCGACTGCATCTGAATTTTCACTTTTATATTTTACGAAATTGATGACATAGCTACACATATATATATAGATTATGAAAATACATATTCTTGGGCTTGATTAATATTAATTAGTTGTCTTTAAAAAGAAAGAAAATACACCTCTTATTTCTTCCTAATCGTTGTTGAGGACTTGAGGTTATCAATAATAGTGGCATGACCAGCATTATTTGTCTTAAACATGCAATTTGGTTATGGGTTAATTAAGGCAGCTAGCTTTGCCAAAATACTATACACCATACACGGTGACGTAAAGGAGTAATTGGCGTTGGCAAAGAATATTTGTGGGTGTTGATTAATAAGTGATGTATTAATTAATTAATTAATAATAAATAGAAGGCACACGGTTGGGGCATTAAAATAAGAGTGCTACAAATTAAAGGTAATTAAGAGGGAAGAAAAATGGTAGGCAGTGCATGCGAATGCGGCGTGGCGGTCTCGGTTCCATGAACCGCCACATGTTGCGGGTTTGAAACTTCAAAATCCCAATGCCTCGCTGCATATATACGTTTCTTTCAATCAACCTTGTTATTATATTTCCATTTTAGTAACCACTTCAAACACATTTCATTTCTTAACGAGATAATATTCAATTTGATCCCTGAACTTATACACGAGTTTCAATTTAGTCTCTGAAATTTCAATTGCTTCTATTGCTTCTATTTAGTCCCCAAATTTTGTGAACATAACTCATGTTAGTCGTTGAAATAAAATTTCAACGTACAACGTTAACAGAACACTGTCGTGACAGCCGGATGTCACACTAAACTTTGTAAAATGATGTTATTTTGGTTTTGGCACTCAAATAACCTAAAAACAACATCCTAAATGATGTTTATTAAAATTTTACCTAACAAAATAAGTAATACAATGCTGTTTTTGAGCTATTTAAATGTCAAAACCAAAACTGCATCATTTTACAAGTTTTAACGTGACATGTGAATATGTGATAGTCTACAACAGCGCTCTATTAATGTTTTTATACTAAAAATTGTCTTAGGGACTAATACGAGGCACGTTTATAAACTTCGAAAACTAAATAGAGGCAATTGAAACTTTTGGGACTAAATTGAGGCTCACGTATAAGTTCAAGGACCAAATTAAGTATTATCTCTTTCTTAAAACTATTATCGGTTTTGGATTTTTTTTAAACAAAATAGCAATTAATAGTGTTTAATAAACAGGTGAAAAAATGAGTTTAAAGTTCAAGATAATAGTATAAGATAATTAGTCTCAAGTTGTTAAATTTTTCAATGAATTTTTTTTAAAATAAAGATATAAATTTTATTTATTTATTGCTCTATTTATATGTTGTGATAACTCTCAGCCATTAAATATAGCATAAGAGAATATTTTTTCAACTTGAGCTAATTCGGAATTTTTTTTCCAACTCTGAAAAAATAAAGAACCCTTGCGGAGTAGAACTACTAAGCACACTTATTGTTGGAGTTGGGCTTATATTATTCTTATTTCTGTCTTTTGGGCTTTAGCACATAAGCAAAGAAAGTATATTGTGTCTGCTGTTCATTCAAGGCCCAAAAACACGTGTTCAAAAAAGGCCCAAAAGTCATCACGTGGCCTCTGATTTTGGTGAAACCAATAAACAAAAACTAATAAAGTGGAAGCTACGATCAGCGCATAAATGGGGGCAGAAAGCCAGGAACCCACCCCAATTTTCTAATTAGAAGAAGCAGTGAATTGAAAAGTAGGAATTGGAAGATTTTTTTGTTATTTTCAGAAAGGATAACAATTGTGTTGATTGCCTTGTTATGAAGAATTTATTGATAGACACTGATTTTGTGCGCTGGGACTTATCTTAATCCTAATTTCCAAGCTAGTTATTGGTTTAGACGAAAACAGGAAAATTGATTGCTGAACAACCAGGTGCAGTTTCACAGTTACCAATCTGGATGCCATAACAAGACTTTTTTATCATGATATTTATTAGGATTAACTTACATTATCTCAACCCACTAAATTGGGATGCAAACCCGTGGTGAATAGTTAATTGGTTAACAATGAATCTAAGATCAGATAATAATATATTGAATGTTCTTAGACGTAATTGATGATTAGCCTTTTGTCGGTTAAATGTCATTTTGGGATAGGTAATGTTCCTTGCAAAGATCGATCATTAATAAAGTGGGGCAAAATGAAAAAAGTTGATTATATACTATCTACGGTAATGTTTGGTACTATTATACCTGCATAGTGTGAGGTTATAGGGCGTTAATTAATTAATTACTATATGCATATTATGATGATTATGATTAGGAAAAGTATGACGAGTCAATGGAATATTTGTACAATGTGTACAATGGAGATTTAGGGAGTATTAAAGATATAACCATTAGTGTTATCTTTTTTCCATCAGCTAAAATTTTTAGGATGAGTGGTATCATGACATAGTATTAGAGCGCTAGATCCGAAAGATCAAAAGTTCGATATTTGGTGAACCCCAAAATCAGTTTAAGCTTTTGGGAAGATGTTTATTATCCCTAATACTCGGATGATTATTTTAGATAGTATAAAAAATGTTCATTTTATAACTCAAAAGTCCATTATACACACAAATAGCCCATTGTAGTGGGACTCGATTGATTATTGTTACAATAACAATGGTGGTTGAAAGATGAAATGCGAAAAGGTTATTTTGGTCATGATGCATGGTACATAGGGTTTAATTTGTACGATAAACAATTGGGCCATTATTACTCTATAAATGCTAGTAGATAGACACAATAATAGGGGCAGTGTTTCAGTGAGAAAACTTGAAACTTGATCAGTTTTTTGTTATTATTTGGAGCCTGGAGGCCATTCGAAAAATGGGGACCTCTTCTTCTTCTTCTTTTTCTTTCCTTTTTCTTGCTCAGATTTTCTTTATTCTCTGGCAGCTTCTATGTTTGACGGTTGAAGCTTTCAACAATAGTAGTAATAATAAGATGTCTGGCTTCTATGTGTTTGGAGACTCCACCGTTGACCCTGGAAACAATAACTACATTGACACTCCTTTCAAATGCAACTTTCCACCTTATGGCATCGATTTCCCTAACCATGTTCCTACTGGAAGATTCTGCAATGGCAAGCTTGCCACTGATTACATTGGTACATATCTATATGGTGAAAACTCAGGTGCAGTCGATTTCACGTGAAGTTGGTGGCTGAGAGCTGTTAGATAAAAAGTTAGTCAAATCAGTCAAATTATCTAACTACTCTCAGTCATCAACTTCACATGAAGTCGACTGCATCTGAGTTTCCACCTATCTATATATATATGGCTTTATTACATGCTTATAATTACTATATGATTAATTTAGTATATATTCATTCAACTTCAAATATATAAATGTGCATTGCACATACATATATATATGTATAGCTTCCTATGCAGGACTCAAGAAATCGTTTCTTCCAGCTTATTTGGATCCAAATCTCAGCGTTGAAGAGCTTATCACAGGTGTTAGTTTTGCCTCTGCTGGTTCTGGCTTTGACCAACTTACACCATCAATCAGTGTATGTCGTATATAAAAAAATGTGCATTTAAAAAATGATAAAAACTCAAGTATACTTAACTTCGTATGAAGTTAATAGGGTAAAAATTCAGGTGCAGTCGACTTTACGTGAAGTTGATAACTGAGAGCCGTTAGATGATTTGACTAATTTGACTAAATTTTCATCTAACGGCTCTCGGGTATCAACTTCACATAAAGTCGACTGCAACTGAGTTTTCACCAGTTGATAGTTTAATCTGTTAAATCATTTAACGATTCTCAACTATCAAATTCGCATGAAGTTAACTACACTAAATTTTGACATGAAAAAAATAGTACAAACTTCACTTGTCTTTCAATATATATATTTATAGTATGATATTGATATGTCTCTATATGTTATTTTCATATTTATGGACAAATATATAATTTGTTTGTGTTATATTTATTATTGATTACAGAATGTGATTCCAATAGGAAAACAATTGGAATATTTTAGAGAATGCAAAAAGAAGTTAGAGGTTAAGCTTGGTAAAGAAGGAACCAAGAATCATCTAGAAAAGGCTGTGTTTTTCTTGAGTGCTGGTACCAACGACTTCATTCTAAATTATTTCGCTCTACCAATTAGAAGAAAGAGTTTTACTATCTTATCCTACCAGCAATTCTTGATCCAACATGTGAAACAATTTATTCAGGTTTGAGGTTTCATCTCAATTACTATCTTCCATCCCTTTTTAATGTTTGAATATTCACACGTGATATATATGCATAAAATTATAAATATGTGTGGTTATTATAAGTTATAACATTCAACTAATTAAGTATGGCTATTTGCTTTACCCATATCATTCTTATTATAAAGAACAAACTAATATTTACTAAATATTAATTAATAATTAATTACACTACTACAAGAAAACAAACTATTAATAACTTTTTTCCTTCTTGTGTTGGTGACTACTACATTTGAATTTTAATTTGCATGGATATTTTAATTAATTTCAAATGTCTTGTACTATTATACTATTTCTCATGACTTCAACTATAAATTATTTGTCGATGAACCACCTAACTCCTTATTCTAAATATTTATGATGGTTAATAATGGTATGTTGAGTCAATGTCTCGTGTTGAAATATCACTTATTTATTATTGGATAAGGTATGAATTTTAGTATATAATAAGTAACTAAATTTTATTTCTTTAATTTAATTGTGAGTGAATAATAAATAGTAGGTATGGGGAAGTATGATTATAATGTAAGTTAATTAATGTCTATCGTATATCATATTAAAATGTTATTTTATTGCTATTACTAGCTAATATCATTGTTGTATGGGGAAGTATATATAAAAGTAATTTTCAGTTCTAACTTAGCTTTGACATGCATGGTTGCTTTCAATTCAAACAATGAAATAATACCCACTAGCTAAAAATAGGTATTTTCTTATCAAAGCGAATCGTTCGTTAGATGTGATGATATAGGAGATAGCTAGAAACATTGATTTCTCATTTGACACTTTTGGTTTTTATAGAATGATAATATGCTAGACGGAAAATA
>NC_029794.2:3869526-3881685 GCF_000816755.2 Arachis ipaensis | reverse complement strand
ATATCCATCTTTTCCAAAATTTGAAGTACTCACAAGAAAGACCATATTACTTCTTTCCAAAATAATGAAACAAGAATATATATTCTACAACACATTATTTTTACATCTATCCCACCAAACTTAAAAAAAAAAAGTTTAAGGAATAAACTTTTTCAGTTAACATTAGTCAATTCTTTTTTTAATTTTAAATCATTTGTCTTAAAATAATAAATTTTAAATTCTAATTTCAAACTTTAAATTCTCAAAAAATAGGATAAAAATTAATTTTATAATAAAAAATTAACTAACATGCACTATTTAAAAATTACATTTTTATATTTTCCTATATAAAATAATGAGAGTAGAAATAAGTTATTTAACTATGTATGAGTTGGAAGTGTCATTGTCTCTGGTACAGTTGATGGTAGATAAGAAATAAATTAAAACTAATATGAAAAAGTATAGGATACTAACATATTATCTGTCAATTTATTACCAACAATAATTAATTATTATATTTTAAACACATATATAAAGAGATACATCTAAAAAATATATCTATAAAGACACTTCTATTAAACACAGCTATAAAAAAATATATTTTTATTAGACACATTCACAAAGACACTTCTATTAAACACAGTTATAAATAAGAGTTGGCAGAAGTTGACAGAAATACTATTGGTAACGTAACGAAATTGAACTAATATAGAGATCTAACCGCCAAAAATCCTCGAAGCTATAGCTAAGTTGTCCTCAATAAAAAAAAGTTAAAAACTAACACGTTTGTATGTGAAGCAACATGTTTGCCAATATATAGAGAGAGAAAATGAAAGAAAATTAAAAGATGAGACTATGAAAATGAAATTACATAGTATTAGAAAGCCATGAATAATGGTAGGCATAGTCACAGCCCTAAGGGTTGGTAATACTAATAATTTTGGTTACTCAAACTGGAGACTACACATACATAGACATGAAACACAACATTTATGTATGTTAATATATAGGTGAAAACTCATGTGCAATCGACTTCACATAAAGTTGATAGTTGAGAGCCGTTAGATGAAAATTTAGTCAAATCAGTCAAATTATCTAATGGCCCTCAGCTATCAACTTAACGTAAAATCGACTGCACTTGAGTTTTCACCTTTCAATAATTCTGTATTTTTCTTTCTACACTTTGTTGGTTGTATAAGAAATGTTGTAGTTCATAAACTATATATATGTATGGTTATTTAGTATTTCAAAGCATAAATTTGAAATTGAAACCAAGTGTGTTTGCTAGGAAGCTTGGTTTATCTAGCTATAACTAGAGTAAAAAGGAAACATATTATTAGTAGTAATAAGGACCCAAAATTTTTCACTCTGTCCATATATATATACATGGTATGAACCATGGATCGCAGGTAAATTTTTATAGGATTATTAATTACATAGGTAAATATATAATAAATAATTAAATGGACCACCGCACTAGCTGGCAATCATAAGCGTTAACGTGGACTTTCATGTATTTAATTATTTTATAATATATAGTTTTCCAATTGTAAAGAATGTGGCTGAGGGAGGAGCTAGTTAGGTTTCTTTCTTTAGGGTTGGATTTGGTTTATTGCTTTTATGTCAATATGTTCATAAATGTGGTTATGTGCTTATTTGTGTGGCTACATCTACTTTTTCCTAAACACTGCACACATACTTCCAAATAATTATATAATCTAGGTATAATATGATGCATACACCTTTGGATTATTTCGAATTTCTATATTGAGTCTCTAACTATGTTTCTGTCTTAATTAGTAGGCCAAATTTGATGGGACGTAACATATCTTGAATTTTTCTTAAAAAAAAGAACATAGAGAATAGAAAATATATATTAATTAAGTAATTCAAGTATAGTTGTTTATTATTTAAGGTTTAGAATTATAGAAAAAATCAGAAATATATAGGAGTTTAATTGATTAAGAAAATTGATACTTTCATAATCTAATTTGTATTAGTATTACATTATTAAGGTAGCGTTTGGTGGAGAGATAGAGATGGAAAGACTGAGACTGAGAGACTGAGATTGAAATAAATTTTAGTATTTTATTTGGTGTAAAATGAGAGACAGGAATTGAAACAAGAATGAAACTTTAATTTAATTTGCACAAAGGGTAAAATTGGAATTAATTAATTGAAATGAGAGTATTTTAGGTATAAAATGTTATTAAAGTTTCAGTCTCCATCTCTAAAAATTTTAGTCTCTTGTATCCCTATTTTTTGGAGGTACTGAAATACTGAAATTTTGGAGACAGAGACAGAAATTTTAGTACTAATCTCTGAACCAACAAATACGATACTGAATCCAGCCTCTCATTCTCTGTCTTACTACCTCAACACAAACGCTACCTAATTAACTCATAAATAAGAAGAAATTGAAGTTGTTTAATATGTTGTCTTCTTAATTATTATCCTAGGTAGCTTAGCTTACATTATAAAGAATAACGGATTTAATTAATTTCCTAAATTGGTGATCAGGATGTGGTGGCAGAAGGTGCTAGAAAAATTGCAGTTGCCGGAGTACCTCCAATGGGATGCTTACCTTTGATGATCACCTTGAATTCCCCTATTGACATTCTCAATCGTCATTGCATCGATCACTATTCATCCATTGCAAGAGATTACAACCATCTCCTTCAACAACAGTTACATCTTTTTCAATTGCACCTCAATAATAACATATCTACCTCCCCAACTAAAATCTATTATGTTGACATATATGGCCCATTAGCCCAAATGATCCAAGCACCTCAAAAATTTGGTTTGTATCACAAATATATTAAATATTTGATACCAAATTCATTTTTTAATGTATCAATTAATTTTTGTGCTAATTAACATCATATATTTCTATGGTAGGATTTGATGAGGTTGGTAGTGGGTGTTGTGGAAGTGGGTATATTGAAGCATCAGTACTGTGTAACGAGTTTTCAGGTGTTTGTTTAGATCCATCCAAGTATGTTTTCTGGGATTCAATTCACCCAACAGATAAAGCATACCACGATCTATTCTTGGCTGAACTCCCCACCATTGATTTCATCATCAACGGCTAGAAATTAATGACTACTTTTCCTTATTCCAAGTTATATATGGCATCTAATAAAAGCTATTCTTCTTGTATTTTCTTTCAAATGGAATGATATGAGGTTAATTAGTCTCTATTGGACAGTGCATGTGTGTATGTTATATTTATATAGTATAAAATAGCCATGTTATTATTTCTACCATATAAATAAATTACTTGCATATTAAAGAAAAGTGGCACATGTATGTATATGACTTTTGCATATATTGGGAGTTTGGGACAACATCATGTGATGCTATTGTATTTGTTACATTGTATTGTATGAAATAAAGTCATGATCTTATTAATTGTGATCAACAACTTACCAAAATTATTTATATACTAACAAATCGCAAACATTGGCATGGCATCAAAGTTGGTAGCCATACAGAGGATTCATAATTAGAAAGGTCACAGATATGTGTCAGATAATAAAGTTTTACATGATTGAAATATATAGAACTATAGAAGACTCATAGACCCTTTATTGTCAAAAATTCGTGTTCTACCCGTTGTTGAGTTACACAGAACGTTATTCTTTAATTTATTGATGCGAAAAAAGTAGATATTCTGCTTCAATTTATTGTAATGATAATCTCTGTGTAAATGTACAACCATAAAATTTTCATCACTACATTGTGTTGTAATATGAGTTGAGATTCAAATTTTTTAGGTTTTTCTTGTTTTTTCTTTTAAATCTTTTATATCACCTTTATTACTTGTTCTTCAACTATATATTTTCTCCTCTCTCTTATTCTTGTGTGCTTTCCTTTTTTTTTTTTTGTGACTTTTTCTTATTTCTTGGTTATACATTTTGTTCTTTTTTAATGTGTGTCCGCTACCCTTTTATTTGTGTTACCCTTATTCTTCTTACCTTTATTTTACTTCCCTCCTTTTTCGAATTTTTCCTATTTTGCTTTAATTATTGTCGTGAATTTATGTGACCTAAATTATTTTCTAAAATCCTTTTGCTCAATCTATTATGTTATGTTTTGCGACTCAGTTTCATTTTAAACGTTCATTATTAATTTAAGAGTATTGTGCTCTTTGTTAATTAATTTAATTCTTTATTTATTTTATTTTATGTCAATGAATTAGATTTGAATAATCCTTACACATTATTTATAAGTTTTAATCATGCTACGTTATCAACTTTTTATTTGCCAATTTTAGTTGGGCTGGACATGAAGCCCATCCACTTACCAAAGCCACGTCTAAGTTAACCATAGTTTAAACCTAATTTACCACGTTAACTTAAATTACCATAGTCCCAAATTGACTGACGGTGGACCTTCTCTCTCAACCCCCTTATCCGCATCCAGCGCCAAATATAATCCTTTGTTGTCGTCTCCGCCGTCAAAGAAAAGTCAACGCCGGCGGACCACCAGACCACAACGTCGAGACTACGGTCCCATAGTCGCCGTGAAGCCTCTTGGTCTGTTGCATGTGCTCATCGGAGATGCCTCGAAGACACATGTGGCTGTTCGGCCTTGTACAAGACGCAGCAACCCAGCGCAGACTCTCCACAATCCGCGACTGAATTCGTAGGGCTGTGTGGGTTCGCTAGAAACCCCGTGGCTTTCTGGATTCACTCTTGCCACCAAGCGCCACGCGATCACTGGCGGACGAGCCCGAGTAGAAGCGTGTCTTCCCTTGGGCACCACCGCAACACTACGAGGTTAGTGGGTATTTGAGATTTAAATTAGGTGCTTGTATAGGTTTCTAATTCTGAGTATTATATTTTTAGAATTGAGAAGGATTAAACATGTGTCTGTGTCTATTGCTTGTGAAAGAACTTGGGTATTGGTAAATGAAGTGGTTTTTTTGATGATTTTGTTCCTGTACCAAGGTGGTTGCTTATGCTGTGTTGTATCAGTTCTTTGACAAAAATGGTGTTATCAGTTATTCAATTTTTTTTATCGCTGTGGTTATTTGTAGTTTATTCCGTATATCTATGTTGTGTTTTTTGTAGACAGGAAAACATTGTTTGGTGTAGTGCCGCTTAGGGCTGGCAATGGGTAGGGTAGGGTAGGGTAGGGTTTGGACCCTACCTTAACCCTACCTGAAGGTTGAAAATTTTATTAAAACTCAACCATATCCTACCCGCGGGTTGAGAATCTCTCAACCCTAACCCTACCCGCATCCTAAAATTCTAAACCCTACCCTACCCTACCCTACCCGCAGAAATATCAAATTTTTTTTAAAGTAAATATAAAATTCAATCATTTCGAATTTTATACATATTAATAACATAAAAAATAAGAAACTAATGCTCTAAATTACTAAATTAACTAACTAGTTTTAGTAGTTGTTCATTTATTGTAAGTCATTACATAAAGGAGGTTGTGGGTTCAACTCTCACTTCCTTCACTATATACCTAATTTTTATAAATTATGTGTTACATATGAGGTGCGGGTAGGGTAGGGTAGGGTACACTCTAAACCCGTACCCTACCTTACCCGAACGGGTTGGACCGGATTGAGTACCCGTGGATAGGGTTTGAATTGCCAGCCCTAGTGCCGTTGTCAGACAATTTTAAAATTTAAAATTGTTTCAGGTACTTTATTAATATAATTTATTTATGATAGAAGCATGTGAAAATATAATTTAGTAAATCTAACATAATTTAGTAATATAATTTATTCAGATGTGTCTTATTCCTTCTAGAAATTTGGTGAGCAATAGTATTCTAATGATAACTTACTGTGCATTGTTGTGGTTCAATATGGGTTTATGTTAAATTAGAAAACAGAGAAGCTGAAACGTGGTGTTAGTGTAATGCGCTAATTTTTTTTTTAAATTTGTATTTCTTATTGTGTCTTGTGCTGAAGTTTGTTATGACATATAAAACATGAAATTCAGTTTTAAAATGGTGTCTATGTTGGGGTATATTTGGCCTTTTTGAGGTGTGCATTTTCGTACTCAAGTTGGACATGTTATTTTACAAGTAGGCTAAATAATTGTTGTACTCGTTTTTTGTTTTTAAAAATGCATTGAGATCCATGTGTTTTTTATTAAATGGTTGGTTATTTCTTGATCCACCGAGCTACAGTGGTGCAACTTGGTTATATAATTGGTGTGGCCTGTGTTAACATGTAGCTTTTATGGAACGAAAAGTTTATATTACATTTTTATTACCAAATTGAATTTGTAATTTTTGGGTCTATTAATTTTTGTTTGAGAGTACATAAAGTTAACGTCATATGTGTCTTCTTCATTTTAGTAATATTCTATATTTTTTTTTTTCGAATTAATTTGCTTAATGTGACTTTTTCATAGTAACTTAATGTGTTTTGTGGTGAGTTTTCTTGTGATACACATAGCAATAAATTCAGTTGAGAATGTCTATATATATTGAGCAATGCATTGAGATCCATATATTTTTTATTAGATATTTGGTTGTTTCTTGATCCACCGAGATATAGTGATTATATAATTGGTGTGGCTTGTGTTAACGTGAAGCTTTTATGGAAATGTTTAGATGACCTTTTTATTACCAAATTAAATTTATAATTTGTGGGTGTATTGATTTTCTGTTGAAAGTACACCAACTTAACCTCAGAGGTGTGTTGTTCATTTTATCAACATTCTCTGATTTTGTTTTTTTTTTTTTCGATTTAATTTGCTTAATGTGACTTTTTCATAGTAGCGTAATGTGTTTTGTGGTGCATTTTTTTGTGAAATACATAGCAACAAATTCAGTTGAGAATGAGTATATATGTTGAGCAATGCATTGAGATCTATGTGTTTTTTATTAGATATTTGGTTCCCTATTTATTCCCCGAGCAACAAGGTAAAAATTTATTATATGATTGGTGTGGACTGTATTAATATTTTGCGGTTATAGAAATGTTTATATGAGATTTTTATTAGCAAATTGAATTTAAATTTTTGGGTCTACCTTTTTTTTTTGGGAGTACACCAACTTATCCTCAGATGTTTCTTGCTCATTTTAGCAACATTCACTGATATTTTTTTCTCAGTTTAATTTGCTTAATGTGTATTGTTTATAGTAGTTTAATGTGTCTTTTGGTGAATTTTCTTGTGATACATGGACAACAAATTCAGTTGAGAATGAGTGTATATTTTAAGCATACTTAGTCTTTTTGTATTGTGCAGAAAATTTTTTTTCTTGCTGAAATTGGGCATGTGATTATACAAATAGGTTAAATAATTGCTATAATTTTTTTTATTTACAAAATCCGTTGTGATCAACATGTGTTTCTGTACATAATTGGTTCCCTCATGATTCACTGAGCGACAAGAGCAATGGTGCACAATGATTTTACAATGGTTGTGGCTTCTTTTAACATTTAGCTGATTTTTTGAAATATTTCTTGGAGCCTTTTGTTAGCAAATTGAGATTATAATTGGTGTGTATAATAATTTGCCTGTGAAAGTGTTCGTTCTTTACATCAGATGTGTCTTGTTCATTAGATTAGTGTTCGATGGTTATAGAATGGTTAAATAAATACTTTTCTCATTATAAATTTTTGTAATTTTAGATTAGTTGACTTTGAATAACACAAGTGAAGTTTCTATTTGGAATCAATTTCTGCTATTTACGCAGAGACCAACTTATATACATGGGAAAGCCGGTACCACCTCATCCACAATTTTGTGCTCTTGTTATAGTTCCTATTCAGTTGTTTGCTTTTGACAGTCTCGTCGTATATTTTATAGAAATTACTAGAGACAAGATGCTCACCATGTTACATCGCGGACTTGTTCAAAGAACTGAAAACCAATCAGGATCAAGCAAAGCTTGATGAGATAGAAGAAATTGGTTTTGGTTTCCTGAAGCTTGTTCCGAAGTGGCAAGTGAGGTAAGGCATAATGATGATGTTGGCCAAAGCCTATAACACTGAAACGAGCACCCTCAAGCTAGAAAATGGGAACATTCGCATTGTGCCGGAGCTCTTTCAGCATCTTTTTGGTATCCCGCCTGGGGTGAATATACCTTTACTTATTACATACCACTGAATTGGTTAGTGTTGTTTCGGTCTTTATGTTCATTGCTATTATCTACGTATGACACTGCTCATCTTGCCGTATTTTATACATATCCATGTTGCAGTTGACGACTTTCCACTGTTCGACAGCAGCAATCCTACTCATGTGTCCATTAAAACAAGGTATCACCGATTGAAAACTGTGCAGCTGAGGCATTTTGTCAAGCATTGTCCAATGGATATCGAAGATGGCAGGATGGAGTTTAGGAGACACTTCATTCTACTGATGCTGAAGACGTTTTTGTGCCCGACCGTGGAACATGTAATCTCCCCATGGCACATCGACACAGTCCTTGATGTATCTGATCCGGCGAGATATCGTTGGCCATTGCATATTTTTAATTCTCTAGAACAGGCAATTAGGAAGTACCAACATAAAAAGAACAAATCCTGTGAGGGCTGCATGCTTGGGTTACTGGTAATGTTGTTAATTTAAAATGCAATGTAATGTGACTAAGATGTGCATCCCTGAAACTAACTTCTTTTTACAATATCTCCAGGTATTATACTTTCAGAAGCTAAAGCACGGTGAACTCGAGGATTGTCAAGAACCTGAGCCATGGCTTTCTGCATGGACTGCCAAAGAGCTTAGCGCTATGGCAGAAACTATTCAACCGGAGGTAATCAATTTATTGGTTATGTGTTAAAATAGTCAATTTTTAACTCGAAGCTCGTTTTAAGATTCAATTGACTGCAAATGGATTTTTTGAATGCATGAATATCATGGCTTTGCATTTTATTATTAAGCAATGGAAGATGTCGCTAACGGGTGTGTCGTTTATTATGTCCGTATTTTCGTGTTATCAAACATGATACTGCTTTAGCTGTATGTGTCTTCTGACCAGTTAATAGCCAACAATAGGATTGCAGTGAACCTGCCCAGAATGAAGATGGGGGCAAGGAGGGTGCCACTATAGAGGACACAAGTGACCCAAGCCCTGAATGAAAAGACGTGGACCACAGAAAAGTGAGTTACGATTAACATTTACTAAGTTCAGGGCTTGGGTCACTTGTGTCCTCTATAGTGGCACCCTCCTTGCCCCCATCTTCATTCCGGCCAGGTTCACTGCAATCCTGTTGATGGCCATTAACTGGTCAGAAGACACATATAGCTAAAGCAGCATCATATTTGATAACACGAAAATACGGACATAATAAACGACACACCCGTTAGCAACATCTTCCATTTCCTAATAATAAAATGCAAAGCCATGATATTTATGCATTCAAAAAATCCATTTGCAGTCAATTGCATCTTAAAACGAGCTTCGATTTAAAAATTGACTATTTTAACACATAACCAATAAATTGATTACCTCCGGTTGAATAGTTTCTGCCATAGCGCTAAGCTCCTTGGCAGTCCATGCAGAAAGCCACGGCTCAGGTTCTTGACAACTCTTGAGTTCACCGTGCTTTAGCTTCTGAAAGTACAACACCTGGGGATATTGTAAAAAGAAGTTAGTTTCAGAGATGCACATCTTAGTCACATTACATTGCATTTTAAATTAACATTACCAGCAACCCAAGCATGTAGCCCTCACATGATTTGTTCTTTTTATGTTGGTACTTCCTAATTGCCTGTTCTAGAGAATTAAAAATATGCAATGGCCAACGATATCTCGCCGGATCAGATACATCAAGGACTGTGTCGATGTGCCACGGGGAGATTACATGTTGCACGGTCGGGTACAAAAACATCTTCAGCACCAGTAGAATGAAGTGTCTCCCAAACTCCATCCTGTCATCTTCGGTATCCATTAGATAATGCCTGACAAAATGCCTCAGCTGCACAGTTTTCAATCAGTGATGCCTTGTTTTAATGGACACATGAGCAGGATTGCTGCTGTCGAATGGTGGGAAGTCGTCAACTGTAACATGGATATGTATAAAATAGGGCAAGATGAGCAGTTTCATACGTAGATAATAGCAATGAACATGAAGATCGAAACAACACTAACCAATTCAGTAGAATGTAATAAGTAAAGGTGTACTCACCCTCGGGTGGGATACCAAAAAGACGCTGGAAGAGCTCCGGCACAATGCGAATGTTCCTATTTTCTAGCTTGAGGGTGCTCGTTTCTATGTCATAGTCTTTGGCCAACATCACCATTATGCCTTGCCTCACTTGCCACTTCGGAACAAGCTTCAGGAAACTAAAACCAATTTCTTCTATCTCATCAAGCTTTGCTTGATCCTGATTGGTTTCCAGTTCTTTGAACAAGTTCGCGATGTAACATGGTGAACATCTTGTCTCTAGTAATTTCTGTAAAACATACGACAGGACTGTCCGAAGCAAACAACTGAATAGAAACTATAACAAGAGCACAAAATTGTGGATGAGGTGTTACTGGCTTTCCCATGTATATAAGTTGGTCTCTGCGTAAATAGCAGAAATTGATTCTGAGTAGAAACTTCACTTGTGTTATCCAAAGTCAACTAATCTAAAATTACAAAAATTTATAATGAGAAAAGTATTTATTTAACCATTCTATAACCATCGAACACTAATCTAATGAACAAGACACATCTGATGTAAAGAACAAACACTCTCACAGGCAAATTATTATATACACCAATTATAATCTCAATTTGCTAATAAACAGCTCAAAGAAATATTTCAAAAAATCAGCTAAATGTTAAAAGAAGTCACAACCATTGTAAAATTATTGTGCACCATTGCTCTTGTCGCTCAGTGAATCATGAGGGAACCAATTATGTACAGAAACACATGTTGATCGCAACGGATTTTGTAAATAAAAAAAAATTACAGCAATTATTTAACCTATTTGTATAATCACATGCCCAATTTCAGCAAGGAAAAAAAATTTTATGCACAATACAAAAAGACTAAGTATGCTTAAAATATACACTCATTCTCAACTGAATTTGTTGCTCCATGTATCACAAAAAAATTCACCAAAAGACACATTAAGCTACTATGAACAATACACATTAAGCAAATTAAATTGAGAAAAAAAATATCAGTGAATGTTACTAAAATGAGCAAGACACATCTGAGGATAAGTTGGTGTACTCCAAAAAATTCAAATTCAATTTGCTAATAAAAATCTCATATAAACATTTCTATAACCGCAAAATGTTAATACAGTCCACACCAATCATATAATAAATTTTTAGGGATAAGTATTGTTTTGGTTCCTCACGTTGAGGGTCGGAATCGAACCCGTCTCTGGTGTATATTTTGATTTAAAATCATCTTTAATGTGTTTTTTTGTATTAAAATCGTTCTTTTAAATATTTTTGGACAAAAATGCCCTCCACTACCATCAGCACCTTTACCTCCATCACCACCAGCACCTTTACTCCCACCACCACCACCAGCACCTTTACCTCCACCACCAAGAAAAACAACATCTATAAAATCAACACAAATTCAACAAATCCAAAAATCAGAAATTCAACAAATCAACACAAATTCAACAAATCAACCCAAATTCAACAACCAAATCAAAAAACAACAAATCAAAATCAGAAGCAGAGACAGTCATAGAATCAGAAACTTAAGCAGAAGCAAATGCAGCAGAAGAAGATGCTGATGCAGAAGTCGAAGCTGCAGAAGCAGATGCAGTAGAAGAATAAGCAGAAGAAGCAGATGCAGCAGAAGAAGAAGCAGAAAAACAGATGCAAAACCACCGGCGCTTGGCCACCCATCCCTAGCGGCGGCGACGGAACGTCCGAGGACCGGCGACGCACTCCACCCTCGGAGACCTCTCTCTCCTCAGCCACCCATCACTCGCAGACCTGCGACGGAGCATGCGCGGACCAGCTCAGCCTCGGATCCCTCTCTCTCTCCTTCGCGTGCCGCCCTCCTCGCGTCGTGCTCCTCTTCCCGGCGACGCACTCCACGGCGGCAGAAGCATGCATGAATGGTCCTCCCTTCCACCGGCGCTCCCTCTCTCTTTCCCCTATTCTCTTCTCCCCCGTCGCAGCCCATCTCCTTTCTTCTTTCTTCCGGCGACGGCGACGGCAGCTCCAAGCTTCGCCGGCGCCGTCCCCTCTCCCCCCTTCCCCTTCCCCCTCTCTTCCCCCCTTCCCTTTTT
>NC_029794.2:3866101-3869486 GCF_000816755.2 Arachis ipaensis | reverse complement strand
TTCTTTTTTTTTTTTTTTAATTTTTTAATTTTTTATTATTAAAGTAAGGGTATTTTAGGAATAAAATTAATTTTTTTTAAAAAAAGACGATTTTAATACAAAAAACACATTAAGGATGATTTTAAATCAAAATATACACCAGGGACGGGTTCGATTCCGACCCTCAATGTGAGGGACCAAAACAATACTTATCCCAAATTTTTACCACTTCAGTTGTCGCTCGGGGAATAAATAGGAAACCAAATATCTAATAAAAAACACATAGATCTTAAATGCATTGCTCAACATATATACTAATTCTCAACTGAATTTGTTGCTGTGTTTCACAAGAAAATACACCACAAAACACATTACGCTACTATGAAAAAGTCACATTAAGCAAATTAAATCGAAAAAAAAAACAAAATCAGAGAATGTTGATAAAATGAACAACACACCTCTGAGGTTAAGTTGGTGTACTCTCAATAGAAAATTATATAGACCCACAAATTATAAATTCAATTTGGTAATAAAAAGGTCATCTAAATATTTTCATAAAAGCTTCACGTTAAAACAAGCCACACCAATTATATAACCAATTTGCACCACTATATCTCGGTGGATCAAGAAACAACCAAATATCTAATAAAAAACACATGGATGTCAATGCATTGCTCAAAATATATAGTCATTCTCAACTGAAATTATTGTTATGTGTATCACAAGAAAACTCACCACAAAACACATTAAGTTACTATGAAAAAGTCACATTAAGCAAATTAATTCGAAAAAAAAAAAACATAAAATATTGCTAAAATGAAGAAGACACATCTGACGTTAACTTACTGTACTCTCAAACGAAAATTAATAGACCCAAAAATTAAAAATTTAATTTGGTAATAAAAAGGCAACATAAACTTTTCGTTCCATAAAAGCTACATATTAACACAGGCCACACCAATTATATAACCAAGTTGCACCACTGTAGCTCGGTGGATCAAGAAACAACCAACCATTTAATAAAAAATACATGGATCTCAATGCATTTTTAAAAACAAAAAACGAGTACAACAATTATTTAGCTTACTTATAAAATAAAATGTCCAACTTGAGTACGGAAATGCACACTTCAAAAAGGCCAAATATGTCCCAATATAGACACCATTTTAAAATGGAACTTTAGCACAAGACACAATAAAAAATGCAAATTTAAAAAAAAATTAGCGCATTACACTAATACCACGTTTCAGCTTCTCTGTTTTCTAATTCAACATAGACCCATATTGAACCACAACAATGCAAACAGTAAATTATCATTGAAATACTATTGCTCACCAAATTTTTAGAAGGAATAAGACACATCTGAATAAATTATATTACTAAATTATGTTAGATTTATTAAATTATATTTTCACATGCTTCTATCATAAATAAATTATATTAATAAAATACCTGAAACAATTTTAAATCTCAAAACTGAGGAAAAAGTACTAAAAAGTCTGACAACGATAACAACTATGTCAACGAGGGTGACCACAGCGGCACTACACCAAACAATGTTTTTCTGTCTAAAAAAACACAACATAGATATACTAAATAAACTACAAATAACCACAACTGACAAAAAAAAATTGAATAACTGATAACACCATTTTTATTAAAGAACTGATACAACACAGCATAAGCAACCACCTTGGTACAGGAACAAGATCATAAAAAAACCACTTCATTTACCAATATCCAAGTTCTTTCACAGGACATATAGACACATGTTTAATCCTTCTCAATTCTAAAAATGTAATACTCACAAGTACTTAATTTAAATCTATACCCACTAACCTCGTAGTGTTGCGGTGGTGCCCAAAGGAAGACACGCTTCTACTCGGGCTCGTCCACCTCGCGTGGTGCTTGGTGGCAGGAGCGAATCCAGAAAGCCACAGGTTTCTAGCGAACCCACAGCCCTACGAATTCAGCCGCGGCATGTGGAGAGTCCGCGCTGGGTTGCTGCGTCTTGTACAAGGCCGGACAGCCAGATGTGTCACATGCAACAGACTAAGAGGCTTCACGGCGACTATGGGACCCTACTCTTGACGTTGTGGTCTAATGGTCTGCCGGCGTTGACTTTCCCTTGACGGCGGAGACCGGCGGAGACGGCAACAAAGGATTCTATTTGGGGCTGGATGCGAATAAGGGGGATTGGGAAAAAAGTCCACCGTTAGTCAATTTGGGACTATAGTAATTTAGGTTAACGTGATAAATTAGGTTTAAACCATAGTTAACTTAGATGTGGCTTTGGTGAGTGGATGGGCTTCATGTCCAACCCAACTAAAGTTGGCTGATTTTGGCAGATAGAAAGTTAGTAACGTAGCATGATTGAAACTTTAAAGTCTAAGGAGTACTGGATTCTTTAATTTTTGCGAAATTCATTAACATTTGCCTTTAAATTTAGTATTTAAGATTTAAAAATTTAGGATGCTTTATTTTTTGTTTCGATTTTTTATTTTAATTTCTTGGAAGCACATTAGTATTTGTTTTGTTTTGTGTATAGGGAACCAAGCCTCTTGCATAGATGTCTGTAGATTAAAACAGTGAAATAGCAAGGAAATGAAATCATGGCTATTCTTGCACGGTAGGTTTTACTTCACAAAACGATTTGTTTAAGTAATGTTGGTACAAATTGAAGAAATAATGTCCACATAATAATAATATGTCCACACACCAAATCAACTAACTAACCATACTATATATTTATATTTATTTGGTTGTCTTGTAAATGCACTAAACAATTTCATTAGCGATGGATTCAATGGCCTCATCAGCGATAATCTTGTACATCTTCTGGGTTGGATGAACAGCATCCCAGAAGATGTATTGATCAGGATCTGAACAAGTAGTCAACCCTTTGCATGAATCACCATATTCTACTAACCCTGTTCCACAGCATCCTTTTGTAGTTTCCACAAAACCGTATTTTTGGGGGTCCAATACTGCGTTTTGGATCATACCAAAAACATTAACATAAGCGGTCTTCATGCCCAATTGGGCCTTCAATTGGGTCAATTGGAGTGATAGCTTTGCATTGAATGAGTGGGCCACATTGTTCAAAGTTGTATCACAAGTCTTGGTGTTCTTAAGGGTCATCATAAGTGGAATGCACCCAAGTGGTAGGACCCCAACAACAACTAACCTCTGGGCCCCTAGCCTATGCATCATCTGCATTGTATCCACATCAAAAATAGATATGCATGTGATTTCAAAGGAAAAAAAAAAATAGACATGCATGTTACAAAATACTAAACTTATAGGGCAGCTCAGACTTGGACAAATGACAGACTTACCTGTCTCATTGAATGATGTGTGAGAGTTTTGAGTCTTAGTCTTGAGTGAAGAATATACAATTCATGTA
>NC_029794.2:3853525-3865127 GCF_000816755.2 Arachis ipaensis | reverse complement strand
ATTGTTGAATTATTCTATTGAGTTTTATAATTTTACTAAATTTATAATTAGATTTTTGTATATTTTTTAAATTAGATTTTCATACTGTTTTTAATTTTATAATTAGGTTCTTACCAGTGTAAAAAAATATTAGAGTTAATGAAATATTTTTTCATAAATTGAAGATATCCATAATTAAAAACTGAATTAGATCTTTGATTATATATTTTTTTTTAAAAAATACTTCATTAATTTTAATGTTTTTGACATAGAAAAAATCTAATTATAAAATTAAAAGGAGTATAGGAGCCTAATTGAAAAAAAAAATTAATTGCAAATTTGGTGTAATTATAGAGACTAACAAAATAATTAAATATTAATTAATAAAAAAATTAAATTTTTTCAACAATTTATATTACCTATATATAAGCCATATATAGTCCATAAGTCTCTCTTTCCAGGTCTTTAGACTTTACCGATACCGGAATGGAAATAGATGTTTTTAATTTTTTCGATATTGTTAAGTGTGATTTTTTTTTATGTAATTATATTTTCACATAATTTTTTTCTCCTATTCAAAAAATACATGGCAAGAAATGATACTTAACAACATCACTTGAGATTTTAGCACTGCACTAGTTAGCAAAAACTCTCCAACTTAATGATATTAACTCACTAATTGAAATTTTCCACAATTTTGAACTTTTCTAACCACATAACTCGGATTCTTAATTCAGAATCAGACATAGGACATATCCAGCTTTTATTCAAACAATCTGCCACAGTGGTAGAGCATTTATTGAACATGTTTTTCACTCAAGGGACCCTGGCCTAACTAACATGGGTCCACCACTCCAATGTAGCAAAACAATAATATCTTTGTGTAAAGTTGCAAACAATAGTTTCCTATTCCTATAGCACAAGGACACTACTGTATAAGCTATCAAATTTTCTAAATGGAACTAAAAAATGAGCTTAATTAAAGTTAAGGGAATTAACTAACCTCAATGTCCTTAGTCATTTGGGAGAGCAAGAATTCCTCAAACTTCTGCAAGCTGTATTGCTTTGGGCGAGTATCCTCCAAGAAATAGTTTTGTAGGAAATCATTTGTGCCCATACTTATCACATACAATGCATTCCTTATAATGAATTCAGCTCTTTTCTCTCCCAACAATTTCCTCATGTGAATCTTGTAATGCTCAAAATACTCTAGTTGTTTGGATACTGGTAGAACATTCTGTTTCACGATATTAAATACACTCCACATTAATTTTCAAATATATGTATGTTGCATAGTTATAATAATATAGAAGCTAAGTTAGCTAAGAGGTCATCATAGCGTTTGTTTACAGAGACAAGATACTGAACACAAAATCGTGTTTGACAGAAGAGACATAGACACTGAATTAGTATATTTTGTGTCCATCCTGACAGGAAGGACACAGAGACACTAACAAGGGATACAACTTATTTTTTATTTTTTCTTTCATTATTTTTGTTAATTTTTCATAATTATATTTTTTATTGTTATATTTTTCATCTCAAATTTTTTGAATGAAAAAAATAAGAATAAATTGAATTTTCATAATTTGTTCTAGTTAATCACCAAACAGAATACAAGAGCACAAAATTTTGTGTCTCTGTCCATCAGTGTCTTGTCCTGTTCTCAGTGTCTTGTCCTGTCCTGTTTTTAGAAACAAACGCAGCCATATAGATTAAAATGTCATACCGAAATATTGGCAGTAAGATCATCATAACCTGTAGCTGCTGATGCAAAACTAACACCGTATGGCAGATCTTCTAGCTTCAAATTTGGGTCAAGAAATGGTGGAACTATTTTTCTGAACCCCATTGCTTCATCAGCTGTGCATACAAGTGTTTGTAAGAAGTAAGACTCAAATTAAAAGAGTTTGTACATTATTGAAATACATATATAGAGGTGAAACATAACATACACTAGCTAGCATATATAATAAATTTATGAATTTATATTATTTATTTCATCTGTCAAGAAATTTTTAGCACTTATTAAATGTGAAACTCCCATGCAACACCACTTAAGTTTTGTTTTCATAATGATAGATACTACTTCTAAGTTCTAATAACAATAACTGCTAGAAAAGACTAAGGTCTTAATCAATTGAATGGAAGTATAAATATGTGTTTATTACCAATGAAATCAGTGGCAAGTCTGCCATTACTAAACCTTCCGGTTGGGCGGGCGTTAAAGAAGTTCTTGCCATAAGGAGGGAAGTTGCTTTTCATGGTGGTGCCAAGGACATTGTTGTTGCCAGGGTCAACACTTGAGTCTCCAAAAACCAATATGCATGAAACATTGTTCTTTGCAGCCAATTGCCTCACGAGACCAATGTCCACTTTAGCAACTACTGAATAATATAATGGCATTATTATTATTAATGCCATTGTTATTATCATCATTCTCACCACCACCAACTCCATAATGGAATGGAACAAGCTCTCTCTGAACTCTATAGAAATTGAAGGACCCGCAAGAAAGTAGCTAGATATTTCAGTCTAAAATATTGATGAAGCAAAATCCCCCACCTTCATAGGTGAGTACTTATAATAATAATGTTAATAAAAGTGATGTTGATATTATGATATAGTAGTAGCCTCACACCGTTCTTTAAATTCGCCAGGTAAGAATTCGTTGAGGTAGTTAGAGCATTTATAATTTGGTTCTATAAAATCAACTACACAGCATTAAAAGTTTAAGACTATTGTCACTATAATAATAATGAGGACTCAGGAGATCCCTTCCTTATTTGAAGACAGCTCCAAACTGATCCTCCTTGCTCCTTGCTGGACAGAACTTCTTATGTGTTCACTTCAGAGTGGCTCACATTTTCTTTTTTAAAATAATTTTTTATAAATAAAATAAACATGAGCTTTTGTTTTTGTTTTGCATTTTTCCCAGTTTCAATGTTTATAGTTTGTTGTATCTTTAAAGTTTAAATAGTATATTGCAACTTGCAACAATTCGCAAAATTCCGTTGTAGTCTAGTTGGTTAGGATACTCGGCTCTCACCCGAGAGACCCGGGTTCAAGTCCCGGCAACGGAAATTAATAATTTTTTTTCTAGTTTCTTATCCCCACCATATTTAATGATGATCTATGACCTACCAGAAAATGTGGTAAAATGTTGTTCAAGTAGCAGTAGCTTACTAGCTCTTCATAAATGCATATTACTTTTTCTTCTTGTTCAACAACTGACTACTATAATGCAAAACTGCATCCTTGATTTTTATGTATGTGAATAGTGCACATTATTTATTCATTTGGGTATGATATCGTTTTCATACTAACAGGAGAACCCATCAGTTAACAAAAGAAAGAAACACAATAGGCAAAGGAATTTCTTTATAAGTTAAAACATTAATGATCTATGAATATCCATAAAAGAGGCTAATAATTAATAAAGCAAGAACTATATGCAGGAAATCATTAGTCTTATTAAAAATGCACCAAATAACATGTGAGCTTATGTTCTTACTATGGTAGGACCCTTCACATGAGTTTGGAACAAATATTGAAGGCTTTGCCCCCCAAAGTCCCCAATAGTACTAACGAAATCAATGCATTCTGCATAATATCTAAGCTACTTTATGATATGCAAGCAATGTAGATGGATATTGTTTTTAGGACATTTAGTTTACTTCGACATTAACAGCATGATATTTAGCATTATCAACTCTTAGATGCTTCATATTTGGTGGGATCACTTGCAAAATGGACTGGCAAGGCAGTTGAGAATCCCGCGTAGGATTTAGATTGACGTGATAGATTGATTTGATCCGTTTTAGCTCACTGTCTTTGAACAATAGTTGGTTTTTGGCCTTTGAAATAATAGGATGTGATGTGTACCCCATTATACTCGGAGATTTTATCAATAACCAACAAACCGATCATAAGGTCAACCAAGTCACTCACAAAATCCGTATTATCTTTCAGCCGTTGCCCACAATAAACGGAACCCACTACCCAAACTCAATCACGGCTCTGTGCAAATCAAAGATACTATTAACCACACCTACCAGGCATATCGGAGCAGACAGATCCTAACTGACACACTACTCGTCTATAAAACCAAGCCAAATAGTCTACAAAAGACTCAGGTCACAGAATTCACTCTAGTTTATTATTCTTCATTATCTCATAACTCACATACTTACTTGAGCGTCGGAGTGCTCTGTGCAGGTACTCCCGCTGTCGTGTTTCAGAGGACCGAGGTTAATCTGCAACAACCCCTGGACGACGTATAGCTCAACCAGGGATTCGAGCAATCACCCGGAAGTCACATACCTCGGCGCACTCAGGATGGAATATTTGGCGTCCACCGTGGGGCCCGAAGTTACACTAACCCCACTCTTTTTTCATACTGCTCTTTGAGTTTTCTTTTACAGGGTTTCTCGACCTTCCTACATGGCTGACAACGGAGTTCATCAACTCACTCCGGCCGAACTTATGGCCCAGATGGCAGAATTACAAGCAGAGGTCAAAAGGCTCGCCGAATTGTCAACACAGAACAACACTAACAAACGGGAAGAGAGCAATTCCAAGGGCTCAACCTAAGGCAGCACCGACCTACTAATCGTCAACCCCCCGAAGGAGAGACTGACCTTAGACAACCCATTCTCTAAAGAAATCACGAATTACCAAATGCCAAAGCACTTCACACTGCCTTCCTCACTCGAGCCATATAAGGGGATTGGTGACCCCCGGGCTCATATTAAGAAATTTCAGTCTATGATGTTTTTTAACGGCTCTAATAACGAACCTGTGCTTTGCAGAGCTTTCCCAACTTACCTTGACGGAGCTGCTTTACTTTGGTTTTCAAAATTACTTGCAGGGTCAATTTCTTCCTTCGAAGAGCTAGCAAGGTCTTTCATCGACTACTTCGCTGCAGCACGGATATATGTCCACGTATCAGATTATCTCGGCACCATCCGCCAAGGTCCCCAGGAAAGTCTGAAAGACTACCTGACCAGATTCGCGGAAGCAACAATGGAAATATCCGATCTGGACCCCGCTGTCCACCTGCATACCCTTAAGGCCGGCCTCCGACCTGGAAAGTTCAGAGAGACAATCGCAATCACCAAGCCAAAGACATTAGAGGAGTTCCGGGAGAGAGCGGATGGACAAATGGAGATCGAAGAACTACGTGAGGCCAACAAAACAGAAAGAAAACCTAGGAGGGATGAAGACAGAATGCCAAGGTCGGCTAACAACAAAGAGCTCGGCAAACCATTCAAGCTCACCCCGAAATTCGATAACTACACCAGATTCAACACAAGAAGGAAAAAGATAATCAAAGAAATACTCAACGCCAAGATCATAAAACCACCAGCGAGAGCTGGGAGCTATCAAGACCAGAGGTTTGTAGACAAAAGCAAGCACTGTGCCTTTCACCAGAAGTACGGACACACAACCGATGAGTGCGTAATAGCCAAGGACCTATTGGAAAGATTAGCTCGGCAGGGCCTCTTAGATAAGTACATCGAAGGAAGGAAACATAAAGAAGACGATAGGGACAAGGAGGAACGCCAACAGACATCGGGAAACAAGGAAGCCAACAAATGGTCAAACAACACCCCACCTAAAGGGGTTATAAACTTCATATCCGGAGGATTCGCCGGAGGAGGCGAAACAACATCGGCGAGGAAGCGGAGCTACCGAGCGATGCTAGCAATAGAAGGAACAGCACCACCAAGCTGGAAAAATACGCCCGACCTAGAAATTACCTTCAACCAGGCAGACATATGCTCGGCCGCCCCACATTTAGACGATCCAGTGGTAATCTCTATCCAAACAGGTGATCTACTGGTAAGAAAAGTCCTTTTGGACCCAGATAGCAGTGCGGACATTCTCTTTTACTCTACCTTTTTAAAAATGAATTTATCTGAAAAACTCATGCAACCCTCATTCGGAGAACTAGTAGGATTCTCTGGAGAAAGGGTACCAATCAAAGGTTACATATGGCTAAAAATGAGAATGGGAGATGATTCATCGTCAAGAACCATCGATATACAATATCTAGTAGTTGACTGCACCAGTCCTTACAATATCATTCTCGGAAGACCTGCTCTGAACATGTTCAGAGCAGTGATATCCACTTTTCATCTATGTGTTAAATTTCAGATACAGGATGGCAAAATAGCGACAATTCACTCGAACCGCCAGCAAGCTCGGCAATGCTACAACGCAAGCCTAAAGAGGTCGGACACAATGCAAAAACAACCTAAAGTCAAGGCAATACACACCACGGAAGAAGTTTTGTCCCTAGCCGAGCTTGATCCTCGGGAAGACACCCAAGAAAGACCTCAACCAGCAGATGAGCTCTAGAAGATCCAACTGACACCAGCACCGGAACAGGTTACATACATTGGCCAAGCGCTCCAAGGACAAGAAAGGTCGGAGCTTATAAAGGTATTACAAGTCAATGCTGATCTATTCGCCTGGACCCCAGCAGACATGCTAGGCATAAGCCCAGACGTCATCTGCCACAAACTAGCCACGGACTGAACAAGCCGACCTATAGCTCAAAAGAAAAGGAATCTAGGGGCAGAGAAATCAAAGGCAGTCCTAGAAGAAACCAGAAAGCTCCTCAAAGCTAACTTCATCAGAGAAATCCGCTTCACCACGTGGCTCTCAAATGTGATAATGGTAAGGAAAAACTCAGGTAAATGGCGTATGTGCGTCGACTTTACAGACTTAAATAAGGCATGCCCTAAAGATGCTTATCCTTTTACCATGCATTGATAAGCTCGTAGACAATGCATCAGGTTTCAAAAGCTTGAGTTTTATGGATGCATACTCTGGCTACAACCAGATCCTCATGCATCCAGAAGACCAAAGCAAGACAACATTTATAACTGATCATGGAAATTTTTGTTATAAAGTAATGCCCTTTGGCCTAAAGAATGCAGGTGCAATTTACCAACGACTGATGGACAAAGTCTTCCGTCATCAAATAGGTCGGAACATGGAAATCTATGTTGATGACATGGTCGCCAAGACCACTCAAGAAAAGTCACATTGCGACGACCTCAGGGAGATATTTGAACAGATCCGAGCATATAACATGAGGTTCAACCTAGAAAAATGTGCCTTTGGGGTTCAAGGAGGTAAATTCCTTGGATTCATGCTGACCTCACGAGGAATTGAAGCAAACCCCGAAAAATGTGAGGCGATACTTAACATGGCAAGCCCTAGAACAATAAAGGAAGTGCAACAATTAGCAGGAAAAGTAGCGGCACTGTCTCGGTTCCTGCCAGCAGCATCAAGCCGATCATACCATTTTTTCCAAACAATATCAAATAACAAAAAATTCCAGTGGACAGAAGAGTGCGAGAAAGCATTCGCCGAGCTCAAGAACATTCTATCATCACCACCCGTACTGCAACGACCAGAAGTCGGTAAACCTTTACATTTATATTTATCTATTTCTAAATGCTCTATAAGCTCGGCTCTAGTCACTGAGACAAGAAAAATACAACAACCAGTATACTTCGTCAGTAGAGTCATGCAGCCGACGGAGCAAAGGTATCCGAGGATAGAACAGCTAGCTTTAGCACTTGTAATAACAGCAAGAAGACTCGGGCACTACTTCCAAAGCCACACGATAATAATAAGGACTAACCAACCATTAAGACAAATACTGACAAAACCAGAGTTGGCTGGGCGTCTGACCAAATGGTCCATCGAGCTCTCAGAATTTGACATCCAATATCAACCAAGGACGGCCTTGAAAGCACAGATCCTCGTAGACTTCATCTCAGAACTGACTCTGGACGAGCCCAATAAACATTGGGAATTACACGTTGATGGGGCGTCCAGCCGAGGAGGAAGCGGAGCTGGGATAATCCTGAAAGAGGGAAATAAAGTCGTAGCCGAGCAATCCCTCCAGTTTCACTTCCAAGAAAGCAACAATCAGGCCGAATATGAAGCATTCATAGCAGGACTCAAGCTCGCCCTAAGCCTCCAAATACAAAGCCTGACAGCACATTGTGATTCCCTCTTAGTGGTACAACAAATTCGAGGAGAATTTCAGGTGAAAGATCCCTTGCTTGAGCGATATTGGCTCATAGCAAAGGATCTCATTTCAAAATTTAGCACATTCATTATTCTGCATGTACATAGAGAAAAAAATGTTAGAGCAGACATATTATCCAAACTCACATCCACTAGGGCAGACACACAAACATCGGCATTATCACAGCTCACACTTAACAAACCCAGCGTCGAACTATTATCTATAACAAGCATTAACCACCTCCGCGATTGGAGAACACCTCTTCTTGAGTACATCAATGCAGGTATCATACCCAAAGACGAGCTCAACCCGCAACACTTCAAACGAAAAGCAAGTCTATACACAAACATAGCAGGAGAATTATACAGGTGCGGTTTCTCACAACCATTACTAAAATGCCTAAATAAAGATGAGGCAAAATAGGTGATGGACGAAGTTCATGAGGGCGTATGCGGAAACCACATCGGGGGACGAGCTCTCGCAGCCAAGATCGTCCGAACAGGATATTACTAGACGACCATGAAAAGGGATTGCATAACGAAGGTCAAAACATGTGACAAATGCCAGAAACACGCCGCCATCACTACAAAGCCTGCCGAGGTATTACACAGCATGGAGGTAAGCTGGCCTTTCCACAGATGGGGTCTTGATATTCTCAGCCCATTTCCAATAGCACTAGGCCAGGTAAAATTTCTCCTAGTATCAATAGATTATTTCTCAAAATGGATAGAAGCACAACCACTAGCAAAAAAAACAGCCGAAAAGGTACGATCTTTTATATGAAAAAATATCATATGCCGATTTGGAATACCAAAGGAAATAATATCAGATAATGGTAGGCAATTTACAGATAACAAGCTCGGCTCATTTCTAAAAAGTTTCAATATACAGCATCATTTTAGCTCGGTCGAACACCCACAAACCAATGGGCAGGCCGAAGCTGCTAACCGAGTTATATTGCAGGAAATAAAGAAAAAGCTCAATAACGCGAAAGGGGAATGGGCAAAGCTAATCCCAGAAACATTATGGAGCTATAACACAACAAAACAGACAACCACAGGCGAGACACCCTTCAAACTATTATATGGATCGGAAGCACTAATTCCTGTGGAGGTCGGAGTGCCCACCTTGAGAGCCGAGCTATATGACGAACAACATAACACAAACATGAGGAACGCCGAGCTTGACCTCGTCGAAGAGGAGAGAGACATCACGGCAATTAAACAAAGAGCCAAGAAACAACTAGCGGAGAGACAACACAACAAGAAGGTCGTCCCAAGAACATTCAGTAAGGACGACCTAGTCCTCAGACGAACAGAAGATACGAGATGACCTCCTTCGCACGGCAAGCTCGCCGCAAATTGGGAAGGACCATTCCGAATAGCAAAAGTACTCGGAATGGGGACTTATCAACTCCAGACGTTATAGGGCAGCCCAGTGTCAGGGAACTGGAATGTTTCTTCGTTAAAAATGTATAGATCATAATGTGTACAATGAGTGGAGGAAGGTACTCTTTTTCCCCTTAGAGATTTTTTCCCAAACAAAGTGGGTTTTGCCTAAGGAGGGTTTTAATAAGGCCGGACGCCCACTATATTCAAATAAACGTGATTGGTTCTAAACAAACAAAATGCAAAAAACAATAAAAGCATACGCTACAAAATCACAAAAAAGTGATATCATCAAACTTGGCCTAACCGCGGCCAAAACAAACACTATCCGAGTTCAAAATGGCAACAAAACAGTCAAGATGACCAAACATCGGTAAAAAAAAACTAAACTAAAGTCAAACAAAAACAAAGAGTTATTCATACATATTCAAAATAAACAAAGCAAAACAAACTAGGTGGGGGGAGCGTTCTCATCATGCTCCTCCACAGTTCCATCCATGACTAACTTCCCATCAATCACGATCTTAGTCGCGTCCAAGAGATCACAGTCGAAATCAGGGGCCAATAAGGAGATCTGGCTAACAGCGCGATCAAAACCAGAAACGAACATCTCCATTCCCGTTTCCTCCAGCTCATGAACCCTGGCAGTCAACTTCCCCTTAGAAACATCACTTTCCTTAATTTCCACCTGCAGCAACCGAACTTGGTCCCTCAAACGAACCACTTCCTCTTCAGATTCCTTTGCCTTAGCCACAACACTAACAATAACATCATCTTTGTCATTTATTGACTTCTCCAGTTCCATAACCTTAGCTTTGTATGATCTCTCTATATCAGAAGCCTTATCCATAGCTTCTTTATGCTCAGCGCCTATGAGCTCGGTAGTATGGCCGACACACATCAGACGAGAACCAATGATCTGCAAAATTCAAACCACATAAGAACAGAACAAAAAAAAAAAACAACCTGAACAAACTTTCCAAGCGCCTCCATACCAACCCGACGAGTCATCAACATATCCCCAGGATACTGAGACGCTTTGTCTGCAAGCTCGGCAAAATTAAACTGATCACTCCACCCCCGCAATAAAGCCGTGAAGTCATTCCTGACGATCAAAAGCAACCTTACCACCACCAGCGACCTCCTGATCACCCTCTGATATAACCTCAACAGATTTATCAATATCATCTCGCCTCCGCTTATATGAGGACGCCGGCTGAGCAACAGAATAAGCCGCTGGTCCACCATCATCTTTCTGAACTCCAACAACACTAGCATCTTTCTCTTTTTTCTTTTTCATAAAAGATTGAAGACAAGAAGGGTCCAAAAGGGGAACACGCCCACCTACAGAGCAAACCAACAATTAGAAGATATTATAATATCAACATGAACAAAAGAACAAAACAAAACGTTACCTATATACACTTTCAAGCCCTCATTGTCACCAGAATCATACAAATGCAAAAGTTCAGGAATCGATAAACACAACCCGTCAGCGAAACTCTCAACGAGAAAATTTAAAAAGGAATCCTCCTCATCACTCCGCTCGGCAGCCTCAAGAATCTGGCTCGGCTCAGAACACCAGTAGAAGGGAAACTTTTCGAAAAGCTCATCATCCAAATAAAATGGATATTCAGCCTCAACAGATCGAACCTTAATAAAAAGAGACTTGAAGTTCTTAAAAGAGGATTTGTACAGAAGAAAGAGAGAACGACCCGGGAAACTACTGAGACAAACCCACAAACCCTTCCGAACCCCTTTAGCTTGAAACAATGAAAAGAACAATGACAAAGAACACCGGAACGAGAGGAAATCCATTAAACACTGGAAAGCTCGAAGAAACGCCCACGAATTTGGGTGTAACTGCGAAGGCGCACAATTGAGTTGAGTAAGAACATCACACTCGAAAGAGGAAATACCCCCAATCATGCAGGGGGTATACATGTAGAAATACCCCCAATCACCTCTTCTCTTGCATACCCTATCACTATCAGAACAAGGAAGAAACTCAACGGCGACATTGGAACCGCCTTTAACAAAGTTCAGACTTCTCAAATCAGCCATGGAATCAACACTAGTAAATAAGGAGGAATGAGTCCTCACATCATCGTGAACCCAATGGTAGGCCGCCCTCTTTCTCCCTTTCTCTTTAACTTTCACCAACTCCAATTCCTTCTACTGG
>NC_029794.2:3836663-3853258 GCF_000816755.2 Arachis ipaensis | reverse complement strand
CATAAATAAACAACTACAGTAAACAGTGAAAAATGGGGACAACAGCACTAACCTTTCGAGGACATAATGAAAGTAAAACTGTGAGAAGGTAAAACAGCAGAGTTCCAAAGCAAGAGAAAATTTTTATTGCAAGCCCACTAACCTAATGGATAGCTTGAATTAACCACTAAAGAACGTGGAAAACCCAACCGGCAAAAGAGACGCATTAAATTCGACACGTCTTGCAAGAAAAACAACCAAAGGGTCTCCAAGAATTCCTTTTCAAAAATCATTCAACAAGCAAAAAAGGGCCAAAAAAGCCCACGCACGACAGAAGTCAACCATGAGTCCATGAAAGCTCGCCTACCATTCTTAACATAACGCCAGCCGACCTTGGGGGCTATGATGTGTACCCCATTATACTCGGAGATTTTATCAATAACCAACAAACCGATCATAAGGCCAACCAAGTCACTCACAAAATCCGTATTATCTTCCAGCCGTTGCCCACAATAAACGGAACCCACTACCCAAACTCAATCACGGCTCTGTGCAAATCAAAGATACTATTAACCACACCTACCAGGCATATCGGAACAGACAGATCCTAACTGACACACTACTCGCCTATAAAACCAAGCCAAATAGTCCACAAAAGAATCCGGTCACAGAATTCACTCTAGTTTATTATTCTCCATTATCTCATAACTCACATACTTACTTGAGCATCGGAGTGCTCTGTGCAGGTACTCCCGCCGCCGTATTTCAGAGGACCGAAGTTAATCTGCAACAACCCCTGGACGACGTATAGCTCAACCAGGGATTCGAGCAATCACCCGGAAGTCACATACCTCGGTGCACTCAGGACGGAACAGGATGCATGCATGATTACTATTTGCAGTAGTAGTAAACCGACTGCTATAGGTAGCCGACCTTATAGACTAAGAATTTATTTGTTGTTGTTACTGTACAAGAGATCAAGAATACATGAAGCATCTGCAATCCATTTTAATGTAGCTAATCACGGATGATGTGTGATGACATTATTATTGTCAAAATGATCTGGTACTGCAAAATGGCTGAAATATGTAGGAGAGACTAACAGTATGCTCGTTAACTAGGTAGTTGTGAATATCATAAAGCATTCATGCCACAAGAATACACAAAAAATAGGACCATCCATATCGAGTAACACCAACCGAAAATTTTATTACAAAATATGGGTCTACAACAGACTGCATTAAAAATACAATTTGGCAAATATAATGGTCATAAGGCCATTAGCCCCTTCACACAGGGGTAATCATCTGGCTTTAGTGAGTACAAAAAGAATACAAACTCTATTTCCGTATAAACAGAATGGGCAAGGACAACCTTAGGCATCCTTGAGCTGAAATAGTGCTCCAAGATGGATCAGTGATTTCCAGTAGCAGATAATGAGCTTCATATAGAATGATCAACAAAACCCATGTGAATGACCATGTCCTACATGATTTTGCCGAAAAAATTGGCTGGATCTCAAAACTCATTTTTCATCAAGGCAGATCAAGATTCTGCTGTGTCAGACGTATTCCTGAAAGATGAATTTTAAACAGAATTGTTATCATGAAACAAGCAAATATTTTTGTCAAAACTAATATTATCATTTACTCACTTGGACGATTGTGAATCAAGCTGCATGGTAACTGGTCCATCATTAACCAAATTTACCTGTCACCATCATAAGGGTGAGGATTGTTACACCAATAAGAGGCAGCATTTGATGTAATCACACAACAATGGAAACCTCACACAAGAGTTGGGTGATGTTACATACCTTCATCATTGCTCCAAACACACCATCTGCATAGAAGTTTAGATAGCTTCAGCAGAATCTAAAAGTGAATCAATGCAAAGCAACGGTACTACAACTAGCACTCCTTAAAGGTAAGCAGCAAATAGGCACACTTGAATCTTTGAGGTTGTGTTCTCTATTTATAATTTTGCTATTGATAAGTTAATAGATATGATTTCATAAACAACTTTTTTCAAAACCAACAATAACTTATTTTGATATAGAGTGTGATAGATAGAATTGGCATATTCATCTTTGTTGGCCAGGACAGGAAACACAAGTCATTAATGTGAATCACTTTTGCAATTCTAAAAACAATGGGGTACACAACCATGGATTCCCCTGAAACGCTGGGGTATACTAGAACACTATACCATACACTGCCATATTTGGCCATCAACCACCCTAGACCATTCCTCTAGTCAGTTAGGTCTAAGCAGTAGGACTATAGTTAGAGATTGTTTGGTGTGGGAAGGTCTATGTCATTGTTTTCATTATGATACACTGTAAGTATCATAAAAGTGTAAGCACATGAATTACATAAAATTGATTCTTGACTACATGAATGGAAAACGAAAACCATGCATTGCTAGTACTCTAATGATTATTACAGATTTATAGAAATAGAAAGATGGATATTAGTTAGATACCCTTGATAGCATCTGAGTTATATGTGTTCCTGAACCTGTCAACTAAAGACGCATAGAAGGGGTTGGCCTTCTGCGGAGGCATAGCAACATGAAAATCTGGCTTGTTACCCTTGAGGAATCCATACAAGGTAAACTGGCTCACTGTTACATACAAATTAATAATAATTATTCAGCTGATAATGAAAATGAAAAGGAAAAGGAAACGCCAATTTCCATAATCAACGTTTAGAATGTGAATAATACCAAGCAGAACTTGATATTTTTTCTGCATCACCTGCACAAACACAAGATACGCACACTGTAATATGAATTCACAATCAGAATTGTAAAAGATAGCAAGGAAGATATCGATAGAATTACACTATGGTCCCATGCTTTTCCCGTATTTTCATTAGGGAACAACCTCATGTTCAAGACTTTCCTGCATCTGTGGAAACAAAAAAAAGTAAAAGAAGTAAGAAATTGGAGCTTTGAAGAAACACAAAAAGAACAAGAAGAGAGAGAAGCGTGGAGGAGGACATGTAATCGGCGTCGGCGTCGGAATCGGAATCGTGGATTCCGACAAGGACGACGAGACCGGGGCCGATCTCGTGCCACCGTCACACGTGGAACAACATTCAATACGGGCTTCATTTTTTTTTTTTGGAAAAAAATATTGATTGGGCTAGATATATTAGTTGTTACTCATTACTCATCGCACTTATATTGGTTGGTTAAATTGGTGAAAAAAACAGAGATGACAAAAACGTTGAAGTTAGAATAGCATTGAAGTAACCAACTTGGATTGGTCGAGTGATCAGCTCACTCGTCCGCTTAAGTAAGTGTTGGGAGTTCGAATCCCGTCTTGTGCATGCAGCAACTCATTGGCCAGCGGCAAACTCTTAAATGGAGCTCAGATCCGCAATGGATTAGTCCTTAACCTGTCGGATTGGGGGATACCATTTGGGTAAACCAAAAAAAAAAAAGAATAGCATTGAAGTTTTGGAAAACCAATATGGTTCCTTGTAATTTTAGTACTATATGGTTAACATACTTGGAACACCCTTTATATATAGTTTTGATACTCCAAAATATTCTTATCAGTGATGAGGAAGATCTGAAATTTTTGCTTCTTCTTCTGGTGGTGGTGGAAAATGTTGCATCAAGATTCCATTTACAGGTTGATGATGATGTTGTTGCTCAGTGCTATCATTATCTCTCAAATGATTGTCCCTTCCAAAAGAAGAAGAATGATCACTTGAATTGTTGACCTTTTTGTTATGAATCTGCATTGCAAGTGTAATCACCCTTCTCCAAATACTCTCATCACTTGTTGTGCCATTATGTTCTGGTGCCAATTCTTGACTTTGGAGACACAACTTTTGCCATGGCATTGCTGATAGTAGCATACAAATAGTGGAAGTGGCACCGGAGATGACAAATAGAATCCACAAGCTTCTTAGACTCAAGCTTTCCGTGCCATTGGAGGTCATGTTGGAGCATTTCTGTGATGCACTCAACAACCATTCCTCTTCCAACTTCTTCAGCTCTCCATTTTCTGAGAGATGTAATATAGCTCTGGAAACATCTCTTGTCACCGGGGAGCCTTTCTGGAACATCTGCATCAAATCATTTGAATGTTTTTATTCAAAACATAATATGATATCATAATCTTTTGTTTTACTTGGTGAACAAAAGTTTTGTACTATTTTTTACTTACAAAGCCTAATCCTCCAAATCTAGTTCTGGGAGTGGAGGCAGTGTATCCATCACAATATTCACTAATGAATACTTTTTCATAGGGTAATTCAAGAAATGCAGCTACTATGCTACCATTTGCAAATGCATCAATATATCTGTCTTCACTGATAATGTTGATTATGTTTTCTGGCTTGAACTTCTCCACATCCTCTAGGTAGTTTCTAACAAATGAGTCACCATCACAACCAATCTTCATGTTGTTCTTCTTCAGCCACTCAATGTCTGTGACATTTGGCTGCAGCTGCTTCACTGTGAGCATTGAAGAAAGACTTGCAGTGTAGCTTGAATTAAGAATCAGAACTAGGAATAGCCATGATACCATCACCACCCGAGTTAACTTTCTATACACTTTCTCCCCTGAAAAATGAGAAAATTTGGCTTCATTTTACTCAGGTTTGAAACTTTTAAATTATTGGAACCAAATTGAAAATAGAGATTGATACTAACTGTGAGCAAAGAACAAAGAGGAGATGGTAAACCAAAGAGCAGTGCTGATCTGGTTCTTCCAATTGCCATGAAACTCTGGATTAGGTTCTTTCTCAAGTAGCCAAACTACTAACATTGTATAGATCAAGATGGCTCCTGTAACTGTCCAAAGTTGCCAGGTAAATGGCTTGGTGAACAGCCATGCTGATTCGTCAGACTTTGCTGGAACTAACATTGACAATCCTGATTCTGCATATGGCACAGTGAAGTCCACATATGGCAATCTTTCCTCTAGTATGGTAATATCCCCAACAACAGCATCATAACTCTTCCAAAAATTAAAAAATAAAAATAAAAAATCAATAAGATAGCTGGTTGTATTTAGAACATAATTATAATTGTAACATTTTGATAAGTGAACTTGGACATAATTGCTCATTGTAATAGACTTGGTCATATCAATATTACATAATATGATAATGGTTAATTAAGAATGGAAAAAAGGAACAAGGGAACGAATAAATACCTTGTTATAGACTAATTGAACCAAATCAGGATAGGTGCAATTGATAGCATGGAACTCATAGGGTAGATCATACCCCAAAATTTTGTGCACCTGCTCAAAAATCTTGATGCAGAATCCATCATATTTATCAAGGTTTTGATTCTTGGCATAATCAACCTTGACAAACCTGGAAAATGTAGTTCTGCCTGGGACCGCGATTTGCATAGGTTTTTGTTTAGTAGGCATTTTCCATCCCTTTGGTGTCCTTTGCAAATTCCCAGGCCAAAGTACAGCATTGAAGCATTCTGAAACATGGTTACCATTACCACCATCTTGTCTTGTTGCATGGAAGCTTGTGGAGAATCCATGTTGCTGAGTCCAAAAGCACAACTCTTTGTAACTCTTCCCAACCACATTCACTACCCTCAAGATAGGATTCTGCAGCAGTTTTCCATCTTCAAATTCAATATGGCCACTTAAACCAGAAAAATTGCTTGACTGTATTTCTCTTAGTAAGGTATTTGTGCTGCTTTTGCCATTGCTCATTCTGTCCAGTGCTTGAGACACAATGCTAATGCTATCATATGCTTGCAAAGCAAAAAATCCAGGCTTTCGGTTATCTTCTTCGGGGCTTCTTGGCCAGAAAGTTCTCTGAAACTGAGCCTCAAAATCTTGGTACTTGTTGTTTTCTTCAGAGTAGTAGTTCTTGATTCCTATAGCTCCTTCCATGTATGAAATGGAAGACTTGTTGATGGAGTCAATTAGATTGGTTATGCTCTCTGGGATTATCCAAACTGATTCTTTATCCACAAGTCCTATATTTGAAGCTTCTCTGAACAAGTGAATCACCATTTCTAGTGATGATTGCAGCACGATAAACACTCGCGATTGTTGAGTATTCATTAACTTAAGTAGCTCGTCTTGCACTAGCCCTCTTGGATCATGCAAAGAAGAAATTGGTGGAAGAATAAAATTGTATTCAATCATTGAATTTGCATCTTGGAGGGCCTCAGATAGCAGGGCTAGCATCCCTTGTTCTCCACCATAGGCATCATCTTCATAGATGGCTATTACTCTTTGCCAGCCATAAGCTTTGACTATATCCACAATGCATTTTACATATGCTCTGCCACTGTTGGCCATTCTTACCAAAAATGGCCACCGGATTGACATCAATGGTGGAGTAATGGAAGGTTCTGCATAGGATATAATAGGAACTTGAAACCGCGATCCTATTTCAGCTATAAGAGCTGCTTCTGGCCATCTATGGAAGCCTAAAATCACTTGCACTTTCTGCATTCTTATCATTTCTTCCGCTGCAAGAAAAGTCACACAATATTCAATACTAAAGATGCTAAGTTTATAATCCTAACGCATGAAAAATAATATCTTTTATATTTTTTTCTTATCAAATGCTAGATATAGTACTAACCAAGATTGGTGTCACTTATGGGGTCCATGGTAGAGTTATGAAAATGGAGAGACAACTTGTAGTTCTTTGAAGTGTTATTGTAAGTTTGTGCTGCAATTTCCATGGCTACTCTCTGCTCTTTCCCCACACGAGAATTAGCATCCATAATCACCCCAACTGATATAACTTTGTTGCCTTCATTCTTGACCTCATGTGAGTTTGCATTCATGATGAAAACAAGAAAAAAGAAGAGCCAAGTCATTGCAAGTGATTGAAGAATAGTTGAAGGGCAACAATGCATGCTGCATAAACAGTTTGTTGGAGTTTCTTTTGTATGTTTTGATTTATAGGCTTCCTTAGGCATTTAAACTTTGTGATACAAATTAAAGGGATCTAAGTGGGGCATGGAATTTGAGAAATGAGACTTTGTCAATTGTGAAGGGTTGACTCCACAACATTTGAGTCTTGAAGAAATAGTTGGATATCAGAAGCCAGAGACACAAGACTCTTTATTACACACAAATAATGGTTAGCCTTAGCACCCAGAGAGAATATTATATTTTCTTGGATGATATTGAGAGAAGATTATTCTAACGATAATATACTACATATGTAAATAATCACAATTAATAAATTATGACTTAGTCACATTAGTGTCTATAAGTCTATTAACAATCATGCTAGCTGTATACTAAAATCAGCCATCAATATAAAATACATATTGAAATACAAAATACACGTTAAAAATAAATTAAAAACCACATATATATATAAATACATAATAACTGATTTTAGTGGTTGATTTTGGTGTACAAAATTACAAATAATATTTTTGGTCTATTAATGTATTAATGCTAAGTTAATAAATTCCCGGGATAGATCATAGATGCAAGTCTATGTACGAAATCTAATTAAGAGTTCCTCCAAAAACTCATTAATTAATGATCAGGATTGGACATTTTGTTTTCTTGTTTTCTGAGTTTTGTAAATAAATGTAACAAGTACGTTCTTTTAGTTCTGGACCACAAGAATTGATAGAAGACTATAAGAGTAGACAAATTTGGATGAAAGATATGTGATGCAAATGAGTTCTGTAATGGCAACAATGTAAAAGCCTTATTATTTTATTTTTTTTTTGTAAATTCTATGGGAGACCTAAGATTCCTATAGCAAATTATAGGGCTGAATCTTGAAATAAGACAATTCTATGTGAGAAAAAGAATGCATTTATAGAAATATCGAAACCACACGTATTAAAATTTAGAAGTCTACTAAAAAGACTAAGAGACAAAAGGTGTGAACTTATTGGCTTGTGTAGGGACAAATATTCAGCAATCAATACTTTTACTGGTTTCTGGTTGGCAAGAATATTTGAAGAAGCAAAATATGTGAATTCATGTTGGTCCTAATAGGCAAGTTTAACCATTTGCAAAAAAGATGTTATTTCCAATAAAAGAAGCATAATAGTTATATACATGTATTCAATGGAGGGAACTGGTCATAATCTTATAGCACATTGGTGTTGAATTGAAAATTATTCATTTGTTCTCAACTTATGGAACATTACCCTTTGAAAGTTCGCATATGATCATTTCTAAGTGTACAACAATGTCTAACGTGTGAGAATAAAAATGTAAATTTGATAAGAATCACTTCATGAAATAAAATTAAACTTTTTATTGTTTGACCAAGGATTAAAAGTTTGAAAGGTCAACTTACATAGTTCGATCAAATCCGTTCTCCAAGAAACTTGGAATGTCTATTAATTTTCAAACTGATGTTAACATATTTTTGGCTTAGGTTAGATAAATAATGTATTTTGGAAATGTTCTTGGGTAAATTTGAGTAATGATTTTTTCATGCTAATACATATGCTTAACATTCTAATAAGAAAGGAAATAAGCTAATATTATTTCCATACTAACAAATAACATAAATACGTATTTTCTGGATCCAAATAGTTTTTATACGAGTTATTTAAGTATATAAATTGCACATATAAAAAATATTTTTGGAATATTCACTTTTACCCTAAAGCCTAACTATAAGGATGTGTAACTTGTAAGTAAAGTTATTATAATATTCATTTATTGGACGAAGGTTGCTAGGGTTAGAAAGTAAAATCACTTGTTGTTCTTTTTTTTTTGGACAAAGAAATCACTTGTTTAGGGGAGCACAAGAGAGATGGATCACAGGTTTTGGGTCAACTCATAAATGCACAAAACCCGATTGGGCCGGTGTTACGGGCCTAGGGGAAGAAGCATTGTGGATCAATGGGCTATTACGTTCGGTCCATAAAGTAACCGGATCGGGGCTCCGATTAAGTGAACCGAGAGCCCAGAAGTTGAAGCTCAGCTCAAGCTGGAAACTCGAGTGCGGTGGAGTGGAGAAGGAGAAGGAATGGCTCAGTTCTGGAAACCGGGGACGGAGAAGCCTCGCCTTGTGGACGATGAAGAAGGCGGCGTTCTCTTCTTCTCTGGTGGCTTCTCGTCCTCTTCTTCCTCTTCTGGTTATGGATACGCGAGCATCGAGAAGCAGAGGCAGCGTTTACCTGTTTACAAGTACCGCACTGCGATTCTCTACCTTGTCGAGACTCACGCCACCACCATCATTGTCGGCGAGACCGGCAGCGGCAAAACCACTCAAATCCCTCAGGTAACACACAGAAGAACACTTGTCTTGTGCAAATTGGATTCGACCATTTTAAACTGAAATTGAAATTTGAAATTCATTTGTATCTAATTGGAACTTGCAGTTCCTCAAGGAGGCTGGCTGGGCTTCCGGTGGCCGGCTCATTGCTTGCACCCAGCCGAGGCGACTAGCTGTTCAGGTTCCACCATATCTTTCACTGATATATTCTATTCAATATAAGATTAGAAGTTAGTTATTCTGTTACTCAAGTTAGTTGGCCATGTTGGTTAGCCTCAGACCATGCTGAAGCAGTACTTGCTGAATGGTAAACAGTGAATTCATTCGTTTGTGATGTGGCTAAATGAGCTGATGTAACACTGTCACTGTGCTATTTAGCTGGGTTCTTTTAACTTCACTCACAGTTTAATTGAATTCTCATCTTATAATGTCATTATTCTCATTTATGGCTCACCTTATTGATAATGTTCTCACACCAACGTTTTTGCAGGCGGTTGCTTCCAGGGTTGCCGAAGAAATGGGAGTTAAACTTGGTGAGGAAGTTGGTTACACCATTAGGTTTGAAGATGTTACAAAGCCAGTAAGCATCTCTGTTTATTTCTTTCAGATTAGGAAATCTCTAAATCTGACATGGTGCTGATGAATATCTACCCATTAAACACTAATAATGTTATGGTCATTTGAATGACTCTTTCTTGTACTTACAATTTGTGATCATATAATGCGAATGCTTACAACAGTTTTCATTTCCTCGGCAGCACAGGATGTAACAGTACTCAAATTTTTGACGGATGGTGTCCTCTTGAGGGAGATGATGGATGATCCTCTTTTGACCAAATATAGGTACTCGTCAAAATTTGTCCACAAAGCCGAATTGTAAACCTTAATGTAAAGTAGTTGTCCTTCCATGGCATTTTATAGTTTGTGCCAAGTGCCAAGTAGCAAGGACCCTATATTTGTTCTGTGCTTTAGAATGAAAGAGATCTTTTTCCATTTCTGTGTCCTGTGGTGATCTGACCATGAACGTAACTTTTGCAGTGTTATAATGGTAGATGAAGCTCATGAAAGGTCCATCTCAACTGATATTTTACTTGGACTGTTGAAAAAGGTATCAAATTTATAGGCTAGCCATACATTATTGAAGTATCAAATTCAACTTTTTTATTCCGGTTTTCAGGGTCTTTATTTTGTATATTTTCTGCTTCATATTTGTATAGGTTCAAAAACGTCGACCGGAGTTGCGATTGATCATCTCATCTGCTACAATTGAAGCAAAGGCGATGTCTGACTTCTTCCGGAAGAGGTTTTGTTCTTATCTTTCTATGTTCTAATTGTTATTCCTTTACTTTTAACCTTACAGACGGTAAACATTGTACGTAGATATAATAAGAATTCATCCAATTGACTATACCCATTATTTGTCCATTTTAGTATGTTGTATCAATTAGAAATTCTTGGTGCTGCTTCCCTATCCTGAAGAAGGAGACGCTTATTTTTTTCCTCCAAAACCCACTCACTTGCTCAGTCATTTGTGCATGGTAAACAGGAAAAAGCGGCGGGAACTTGAAAATGAGGAGAATGGAATACAATTGGAACCTGCAATCTTATCAGTTGAGGTACTATTTTCCGAGATAGTATTGATGCCTGCATGTTTTTGGTTATCGAACTCTATACTATTTACTTTTCTAGGCAGGAATACACATGCTTCTTGATGTGACTAGAATATCATTGGCTGGATTTCTTTTTGGGATAAGATTATGTTTTTCGATTGTTAGTTTCCCTCAGGTGCTTGGTCCACATTTATTTCAAGGGTGTTGCCATATTCAATTTGCAAAGGATTCTTCTATCCTACTGTATTCCAAGCTTCATTGTTTCCTTAGTTTTCCCCACTACCACATCCTCACCCTGGTCCTCAATGTTCTTCATTCTATTTAATGTTAGCAGCTAATAATGAGAAATTTTATTAGCAGAAGAATACATACTTTTCAGAGTTTGGACTGCATTTTAATTTGAAGATCTGATGTTCATAGTCACTTGGCCTTTGTGATTTCCATGGTAGAGTTTTAATATATAAAATGAATTATACTTTTTGTTTTTCAGGGTAGAGGCTTCAATGTACAAATTAATTATGTTGAGGAACCTGTCCAAGACTATGTTCAGGCTGCCGTTTCAACAGTACTGTTGATTCATGAGAGGGTATTTTGTCTTATATTGAAACATGATCACATCAAGGAATTTATTCTATTTTTTATGCATTTTATTTAATGTAAATATATATGCAGTTGCATGGTGCATCCGAGTATGCACTAAGCATCGAGTTATAGAACCCAAGTACTAGTGTTCATTTCAAGGAGAACCAGTAATTCTGGGACTCTCCACCACATAGTGAAACACATTTAACGTTTTGACTTTTGACATAAGTAGAAAGTCATATATATTTTTGTATTTAAAACAAAAGCAAAATGGATTAAAAATGGTAATTGGTCTATACCATCCCTTGTTAGGAGCCTCCGGGAGATATTCTAGTTTTCCTTACTGGTCAAGATGATATTGATGGTGCTGTTCAGTTGATTGCTGATGAAGTTCAAACCAGCAAGAAACATTCTCCAGGTACACCTTATGAAACATTCTTATTTGAACCATTAGATTGTGATTTAGTTAGCTTCTTACAGCTGTTTATATCCTGTACAAATTCTTTTTACTTTTATTTAGAAAATATTAAGCAGTGTTGAACTGTATTTTCATTTCTCCAAAATGAACACAATGGGAATAGACTAATAGAATGTCATCTTTTGCACATAATTATACCTGTCAATTGGATACCAGTAACACATGGTGTTTTCTTTTGTTTCAGGATTGGTTGTTTTGCCTCTTTATTCTGGACTTCCACGAGCTGAACAGGTTACTATACATTAGTGCATTTAATTGCTGCAACATGTGTTTGTATAAAAATATCTGAATGTCATATATGTTTCACTTTTTTAGGAGTTAGTGTTTTCTCCAACTCCTAGAGGAAAGAGGAAAGTAATAATTTCTACCAATATAGCAGAAACATCCCTTACATTGGAGGTAACCCTTTTCTGCAAAGTATTAACTATCGTCAGAGGCTACAGGATTCTCCTTATCCATGCTCAATGTTTTATTGTGCAGGGTATTGTCTATGTTGTTGACAGCGGATTTTCAAAACAAAAGTTCTACAATCCGGTATTTCCATTTTGTTTCTTTAAGTATATTTCTATTAAAGATATATTTTAATGAGCTGGAAATTATTTGTTCATACTGTTATAAAATTAAATCTTTTTTCCAGATTTAATACAGGATAAAAGTACATGCCTTTTAGATTGATGCCCTTCTATTCTGGTTTCCATTCAAGTTTATTGCTTTCTAGTCTGCATCTATCGTTTCTAGTTGACTTGCTAGTAATTTTATATTCATAAGTCCTACCTTCTCCACCCTTCTCTTCTTTTCTTGGATGTCTTTTTGTCTGCAAGTTTAACTTTCTGCTCTCCTCTGTCTCAGATTACTGATGTTGAAAATCTGGTTGTGGCACCAATATCTAAGGCTTCTGCTAAACAGAGAGCTGGTAGGGCTGGACGAGTTCGACCAGGAAAATGTTACAGGTTTGTGACTGAAACTAGTTAGTATTTTTCAGATAGGTTCAAGGTATTTCAGTTTTCAAATATAATGTTTTTCGTCTAATCCTTTGTTGCTAAGAGATATGAAATCCATAACAAGTTGACTAAAAGTTGCTTCTGTGTTTCTTGCTGCTGTTTTTCCTTTCTTAATAGAGGCTGTGGCATAACTGCAAACTCTTTAGGTGGTTCACTTCCTCAGATACATTTTAATATCATATTAAGCATTTTGTTCAACTAGTTATGTTTCTTCATTGAATTTCATTGCGTCTTATTTCGCTGATTTTTTTAAATGCATATTATGATTCATATGTCTGCTTTCTCTTCCTGTTACCTTGTAACCATAACTATTATGATTTGTGATGGTAATGTTGGCATCCCCTTTCTTACCATTCATTATGCGTATGGCTGCAACCAGGTTATATGCAGAAGAATATTTTCTTAATCACATGTCTAATGAGGCAATTCCAGAGATACAGAGATCAAATCTTGTCTCCTGTATAATCCATGTTAGTCATTTTATTTTTTATTTAAAAAAAAAGAAACAATTTCAAAGTAACATTTTTTTTCAGTGCAGTTTATGTATGTTTATCTTGAGTAAAGTGTTTAATACCTTTTATGATGATTTCCAGTTGAAGGCCTTGGGGATTGATAATATCTTAGGCTTTGATTGGCCTGCATCTCCATCTCCTGAAGCAATGATCCGGGCACTAGAAGTTCTCTACTCACTTGGGGTCTTGGACGATGATGCAAAGCTAACTTCACCTACTGGATTTCAAGTTGCAGAGATTCCACTTGTACGTTTGGGATTTATCTAAAATCATATTTCATCCATTTGTTAAAATTTCACCACCACGGGGACGGGTTTAATTCGAAGTGCACCCACAAAGGAATAGCAAAGAACTGAAAATATTGAAAATTGGAAGCATCAATGACTTTATTCATAAATTCTATCTGTAAAGGATAAATGTGGTATCCTATTATAGGAATTCATCTGAAACCTGCACTCTCTTATAAAATGTTAATGAAAGTCTATTTCCTTCTTCCATAACGACCTTAATCCTTTGCAGCCATAGAGGAAACATATGCTATCCTTGGAGTTTGGATCATTTTTTACACCTGTTACTTAGCTTTGCTTTCAGTGCATGTGGTTCTAGTATGGTTTTGCTTGCGTTTCTTAGGATTATTGGTTAACATAGATGACCAGTGTGGATTCATGAAATAATCAACACTTTAAAGCTCATTTAAATTTCTAGTATTCTTTCTTATCATATTCTTTAGCACTAATTACATTTGTTGTCAATGTTCAGCTGTTAAAAGAGTTTTTGTGTGGTTTTCCATTTATTCATTTTTCTTATCACAATCTACATGCATTTCTTACAATTTTTTGCTGACACTTGTTGATGACATGTAATTCTTTTCCAGGACCCAATGATCTCAAAAATGATAATAGCTTCCAACCAATTTGGATGTTCAGAGGAAATAATCACGGTTGCTGCTGTTCTTTCCATCCAAGTAAAGCTTTTTGCTCTGGTTCATAATGAGTTGTTTCAGGGAAAATTTTATATTTTCTTTGCATGTTAAAAATCAGGATTGGTAAAGAGTATATACGTTTTGTTACTATTTTTGTACATATTAAATGAAATTTATCTGGATCACAGCACAGAAATGTAGTTAAAATATTTACACAGTGACAGTTCAATTCAGTTTCAAAGTATCTGTATGTGCAGTCCATCTGGATCTCGGGACGAGGGATACAAAAGGAATCAGATGAAGCAAAATTGAGATTTGCTGCAGCAGAGGTACCCTCTCTCTCTCTCTCTCTCTCACACACACACACACACACACACACACACACACACACACACACACTTTCTCATCCTCTCTGTTCATACTTCTATTTTTTGTATTAAACTTCCCATGATTCATCATTTAATGATTGTTTTATGGAGTCGGATGATTGGTTGGTGAATTAATTTCATCGTCTTTCAATTATTGATACAGGGTGACCATGTGACGTTCCTTAATGTATACAAGGGGTTTCTTCAGTCTGGTAAATCTTCCCAGTGGTGTCACAAGAACTACGTGAACTATCATGCAATGGTGTGTTTGTGTTTTGCAACTTTGACATTGTAAGCTTTTCCATTTCCTTTCCATTTATACATGTTGATAGCCTACTTAAATTTTACAGAGAAAGGTTCTTGAAGTTAGAGAACAACTCAGAAGAATTGCACAGAGGATTGGCATAGTCTTGAAGTCTTGCGAGAGTGATATGCAGGTTGCTTCTCAGCTCTCTGATATTTTTACTTTTTTGGAAAACATATTATAGAAAAGGATACAATCTTCCCGTGGTTTATTATTTTTTGCATGAATATTTGAGTTAGATAAGCTCTCCAGGTTTCCCCTAATGTAATTTTTATCTTATTGATCCTCTTCCTTTATTTGGCTTTTTACCCTACCATATCTTTTTAACTTTCAGTTCATTGGTTTTTAGTCTTACTGGGTACAATTATATTTATAAATTTAAATTATGTCATTTTAGGTGGTTCGGAAGGCAGTTACTGCAGGATTCTTCGCTAATACATGCCGTTTAGAGGTGAGCGGCTTCTTGAAACTAAAATGGCAGATCTTCTGATTTTATTTTTTATTTTTTTATCTGTATATTTTCCAAATGGGATGTACATTGTTGAGCGACTTCTGTATATTTTTTGACTTGATTCCTATCTTTGTTGTTTCTGTACCTTGTTGCAAAAGGAATACAGCCATAATGGGATGTACAAGACGATAAGAGGATCACAAGAAGTTTATATTCACCCTTCATCAGTGCTATTCAGGTAATGTCATGCGAATCTGAACTAAGTTGAGAAATTTCTTTGAAGATTTATCAAAATAACATGAATCAAGACATCAAGATAAGAGTTACAATTTGGAATGTTACTTATGAAAGTGTTTTGATGCTTGCGAGAACAAAATCCAACTAAAACAGTGAGATCAAGAGTTTACTTCTAGTTTATTGAGTTCACTCCATTAATCGAAGCTCATTCGAGTCTTAGTTTTCATGTGAGTTAACTAATTGATTAGCAATTTGTATGTTCTTTTGCAGAGTAAATCCGAAGTGGATTATTTACAGTTCTCTTGTATCAACTGATAGACAGTACATGCGTAACGTCATATCCATAGATCCTTCATGGCTCTTGGAGGCTGCTCCACACTTCTACCAGCTACAACAATCTAATCCTCTTCACTAATTGCCTTGGCCTTAATTATTGGAAAAATCCGAGACAAAAGGGAAATGTTTTGCTAAGATATCATGTCTCTGGTTCAGGTAGGACAGGTTAACTAGTGAGTAAAGGTAGAAACCCCTTTGGATGTCATTTAGGGTTTATTGTTAATCCTTCAAGCTCCCCAGTCCTAATAGCCAGGTTACGGTTTCAACCATTAACGCTCTATAGATTTTGTAAATTGTATTCAAGAATAACGAAAGAGAAGATTGGTTCCTGCTCATTTTTGAGAAAGTGCCATTTGAAGTGATATATACTTATAGAGATAATTAGATAAAGTTTCACTCTTCACCATACACATGATTTTATATTTTTTCAACATTACAGTCTTGAGAGTATTTCGATCATTTTGCACACATATATATTACATGTATATTCGAAAAAAAAAAAAAACTGTCAAACTCAAATCAAATTTTATAAATAGCACAAGAACAGAAGAAATTCATAAATAACGTAGAGTTATTCAATTTCATTTTAAAGATATTTAA